>NC_083431.1:50493400-50515900 GCF_020745735.1 Hemiscyllium ocellatum
CAGTGACAGTTAGCATCTGTTGAAATTGTTCCCTGACGTGTGGAAATAAATATCCCACTGTTCTGTAATGAGCCCCTCCCTGAGCTTCCCCTTAGCCATTCCCAGGGTCTCTGCCTCCCTGAGCCTGCTCACCCGCCAAGCCGGAATCTAAGCAAAACACTGCAGAGGCTGGAAACCCGAAACAAACACAAAGGAGGCTGAAGAAACTCAGTAGATCTGCCAGCAGTCTGACTGAAGACTCAAAATCACCTTAAGACTATAAGGTGTAGGAACAGATTGAGGCCATTCAGCCCATCATTCTGCACTCGGAGTATTGTATTCAGTTTTTATTATCTTGCTACAGGAAGGATGTTATTAAACTGGCAAGAGTGCAGAAGAAATTTATAAGGATGTTGCATCATTCAATGAGGTCATGGCTGATTTGAACAACCTCAATAAAAAGTGAAAGAACTGCAGAAACTGTAAATCAGAAACAAAATCAGAAACTGCTGGAAAAGCTCTGTGGGTCTAGCAGCATCAGTGGAGAGAAATCAGATTTAATATTTCGGGTCAAGTGACTCTTTCTCACTCGACCCGAAACGTTAACTCTCCACAGATGCTGCCAGACCTGTTGAGCTTTTCCAGCAGTTTCTGATATTCCTCAACTCCAGTGTAATGTCGTAGAACAGAGGGACCTTGGGCTTCAGGTGAATGGTTCTCTGAAAGTGAGGTCACAGGTAGACAGGGCAATGAAGAAGGCTTTTGGCACACTGGCCTTCATCAGTCAGGGCACTGAGTATGGAGGTTGGGAAGTTATGCTGCAGTTGTACAGGATGTTGGTGAGGCCGCACTCGGAGTATTGTATTCAGTTTTTATCATCTTGCTACAGGAAGGATGTTATTAAACTGGCAAGAGTGCAGAAGAAATTTACAAGGATGTTGCCAGAACTCAAGGGTTTCAGTTATCAGGGAAATTTGGACAGGCTAGGACTTCTATCTTTAGACCGTAGGAAACTGAGTGGGGAGGATCTTATAGAGATGTATAAGATCATGAGAGGCATGGATAGGGTGAATGCACTCTGTCTTTTCCCCAGGGTTGGAGAATCGAGGACTAGAGGGTATCAGGTTAAGGTTAGAGAGGAAAGAATAAAAGGGAACCCGAGGGCAATGTTTTTACACAGAAGGTGGTACGCGTATGGAATGAGCTGTCAGCGGAAACGGTTTAGGTATGCACGTTAACAACATTAAAATGGCATTTGGACAAATACATGGACAGGAAAGGATTAGAAGGATATGGGCCAAGTGCAGGGGAATGGGGTTAGTGTGGGTGGACAGTTTGGTCAGAATGGAACAGTCTGGGTCAAAGGGCCTGTCTCTGTACTGTAGCACTCTGTGACTCTGTGACTCCACTTTCCTTCCATTTCTCCCATAACCTTTGATGCCCTGACTGATTTAAAAACCTGTTTGTCACAGCTTTGACTATACTTCCTGACCCAGCCTGGACAGTCCGCTGCGGTAAGGAATTCTAGAGATTCAATATCCTCTGAGTGCAGGCATTTCTCCACTTCTCTGTCTTCAGGTGTAACTCTTATTCTGAGATGATACCCTCTGGCCCTACAGTCT
Source organism: Hemiscyllium ocellatum (assembly GCF_020745735.1). Classification (NCBI taxonomy): domain Eukaryota; kingdom Metazoa; phylum Chordata; class Chondrichthyes; order Orectolobiformes; family Hemiscylliidae; genus Hemiscyllium; species Hemiscyllium ocellatum. The sequence continues at coordinate 50,495,002 of NC_083431.1, forward strand.
CCCACAACAACCTTCCAACATCTACCTTGTCAAGGCCCCTGAAAACCTTGTATCTTTGAATAAGATCACCCTCACATTCTTCCATATTCCAATGACTACAGGCCCAGCCGGCCTCTTTGTTAGGACTGTCTCTCCCTATCTGGTATCAGCCGAGTGACCCTTCTCTGGACTGCCTCCAACACAGGTCTATCTTTCCTTAGATAAGACAACCAAAGCTGTTCACTGTATTCCAGCTCTGATTAGTCTGGTATAGTTCTAACAAGACTTCCCTATCTTTAAGTTGAAAATGTGTTGCTGGAAAAGCGCAGCAGGTCAGGCAGCATCCAAGGAGCAGGAGAAGGAGGGCTCATGTCCGAAACGTCAACTCTCCTGCTCCTTGGATGCTGCCTGACCTGCTGCGCTTTTCCAGCAACACATTTTCAGCTCTGATCTCCAGCATCTGCAGACCTCACTTTCTCCTTCCCTAGCTTTAAGCTCCAATTCCTTCGGAGATTTAAGACTCATACTGGACTTGAAGCGTTAACTCTGTTTGTCTCTCTCCACAGATGATGCCAGACCTGCTGAGTTTCTCCTACATTCTCTGTGCCTGTTTCACACACAAAAAGCTTGTTTTTACAGTCGCGGTTATGGTGTACCTACTCCTTGGGGAATTAGGCATCCCGGGAATCGACTCTGCTCTGTCCTTCCACTTTGGGCAGTGAAGGGTGAATTATATCTCAAATTTAAAAGTGACTCAGCTCCCATCAGAATGTCTTTGACTGCACTTCAAGATCGACCATTACACCGTTAAACATAAATCGGTTTTATTTGATGCCTCTGACACACAAATCAGGTTCATAGTTTTCAGCAAGATGTCATTCCTGAGATGCTGGGGACATGAAAATGAGTGAATTTGAGAGCAGCGAGACATCAAAATGCACCAGGTATTGCTTAAGACTTTCTGTGGGAGTTGAATGTGTGGATGTCAAAGTTCTTTGGAGAGGGTGGTTTAACTGAATGGCTGTCAGAATGAAGGATGTCAGTTGTTAAACAGAGTGGGTGACTCATTGCAAAGCAGGTTAATGGGAACTGTGATCCAGATGCACTAAATGGTGCTGGGAGGCCAATAGAGATACTAAGGGCAGACCAGCAGGAATACTGGGAAACAGGGAATCCATATTGAAGACGAAGCAATAGGGAAATGGGGGCATTGTACTGCCTCAACGGGTGATGGAGGCAGTTTCAATACAGTCGGTTCTGATGTAACACTATAGTTCTGTTCTTATGTCGTATGAAATTTGTGCAAAAGCCGTGCGATTTAAACTATTGGGTCCGAAATCACATTGTAGCCGGTACAGGTAAGGAATATCTGTATTCTACAAATAACGAGGAAAAAGTGAGGTCTGCAGATGCTGGAGATCAGAGCTGAAAATGTGTTGCTGGTTAAAGCGCAGCAGGTCAGGCAGCATCCACGGAACAGGAAGGGCTTATGCCCGAAACGTCGAATTTCCTGTTCCTTGGATGCTGCCTGACCTGCTGCGCTTTAACCAGCAACACATTTTCAGTTCTACAAATAACGGTCAATCACGTTAAAGTCCCATTGGTGCTGAAGAAGCATGCGTTGTAGCCGAATCGAACCTATTCAAGAGGAGATTGAAAAGTAAAACATCACGACAAAAAGGGCAGAGGAGGTCAGTGGAATTAACTTCAAAAGCTCATTCAAAAGTCTGGCAAGGGAATCAAGGGCCAAATCACTGTCTTCGGTATCATCTAAATGGGATCCTTGCTTCATGAATCAGATTTGTTATGGGGTAGAATGAGGCCTTGTGGCCCATCATGTGTGCTACATTAACGCAAGGGGAGTTTCATGGTAGGTGTGTGGGTGGTTCTGTCAAGTAATGTGAACCATTCTCTCCACGGCCTTTGCCTTGATATGTCCCCAAGTGTCAAACCCAGCAGCTGGGTGGAACGCCAGAGATTGCTAACATTGCTTGGGTCCGTGCTGAATTCTAGGTTGTGTATGCTACCTCACTAGATTGAAACCCAGAAGCCTATTTCTGGTGTGGAATCCCTGCCCCCTCCTAGCGACAGTAAAGGGGGGGGGGGGCGCGAAGGGATTCCTCAGGTGTTTACTAGCTAAACAGTGGCCTGATGTATTTAGCACAAGTCCCTCAAAGCTAGAGAGAGGAATGGGTCAAAGGGATGAGGGGAGAGTCTAGCTACATTGACCATGAATCTAGCATTGAAAATATCATAGATGGATACGCAAAAGAATCGAAAAGGCTCATAGAAGCTAAATATTCCTTCCTGAGAGACTAGAACACAAGGGAGTGAACATCTTGCTTGAGGTGCAGAAGTCCTGGTCAGACCACACCGTGAATTACTGTGAGCAGTGCTGGGCACTGCAACATAGGAAGAAGCTATTGGCTTTAGAGGGAGTGCCATGCAGGCTGGCCAGAATCAAAAGTGGACTCAGTGGGTTCAATAGTGGATAAAGCAGGTTGTATTGAAGGGAATCCAGCTGATTAAGGATTGATCAATGTTTTCAAGAGACCATAAGGTAATTATTCTGGGTAGGGTAGGTCGAGTGAAACATAACATCAAAACACAAAACCAAACCTTTCAAGAACGACTATAGGAGATTGCTTCTGTAAACAAAGCATGGTGTAAGTTTGGAATTTATGCCCACAAATGGCAATTGACGTTGGTCAAGGGGATTGTGGGAAATGGATGGGTCAAGGAATGAAGTCAGGGAGCAGGAAGACAGAGTGATTGTTCAGGTTGGAGGGGCTGAATGGCCTCCTCCTGTTCTTTTTTTCCATATTGCCTCATTAACCAATGCTGGAGACTCTGAGTTGAGGGTAAAGTGAGCCTTGACTCTCAGCAGTGACTACTGTACACTCCTACAGTTGGCCCACCACCAATAGACAATAGACAATAGACAATAGGTGCAGGAGTAGGCCATTCTGCCCTTCAAGCCAGCACCACCATTCATTATAATTATGGCTGATCATCCTTCATCAGTATCCTGTTCCTGCCTTATCACCATAACCCTTGATCCCACAATCCTTGAGAGCTCTATCCAACTCTTTCTTAAATGAATCCAGAGACTGGGCCTCCACTGCCCTCTGGGACAGAGCATTCCACACAGCCACCACTCTCTGGGTGAAGAAGTTTCTCCTCATCTCTGTCCTAAAAGGTCTACCCCGTATTTTTAAGCTGTGTCCTCTGGTTCGGCACTCACCCATCAGCGGAAACATGTTTCCTGCCTCCAGAGTGTCCAATCCTTTAATAATCTTATATGTCTCAATCAGATCCCCTCTCAGTCTTCTAAATTCAAGGGTATACAAGCCCAGTCGCTCCAGTCTTTCAGTGTAAGGTAATCCCGCCATTCCAGGAATTGACCTCATGAACCTAGGCTGCACTCCCTCAATAGCCAGGATATCTTTCCTCAAATTTGGAGACCAGAACTGCACACAATACTCCAGGTGTGGTCTCACCAGGGCCCTGTACAGCTGCAGAAGAACCTCTTTACTTCTATACTCAATCCCTCGTGTTATGAAGGCCAGCATGTTATTAGCCTTCTTCACTACCTGCTGTACCTGCATGCTTACCTTCATTGACTGGTGTACAAGAACACCCAGATCTCTCTGTACTGCCCCTTTACCTAAATTGATTTCATTTAGGTAGTAATCTGCCTTCCTGTTCTTGCCACCAAAGTGGATAACCATACATTTATTCACATTAAACTGCATCTGCCATGCATCTGCCCACTCACCTAACCTGTCCAGGTCATTCTGTAATCTCCTAACATCCTCCTCACATTTCACCCTGCCACCAGCTTAGTATCATCAGCAAATTTGCTAATGTTATTACTAATACCATCTTCTATATCATTAACATATATTGTAAAAAGCTACGGTCCCAGTACTGATCCCTGTGGTACCCCACTGGTCACTATCTGCCATTCCGAAATGGAGCCGTTTATCACTTCTCTTTGTTTCCTATCAGCCAACCAACTTTCAATCCAAGTTAGTACTTTGCCCCCAATACCATGCACCCTAAGTTTACTCACTAACCTCCTATGTGGGACTTTATCAAAAGTTTTAGTGAAAGTCCAGGTACACTACATCTACTGGATCTCCCTCGTCCATCTTCAGAGTTACATCCTCAAAAAATTCCAGAAGATTAGTCAAGCACGATTTCCCCTTCATAAATCCATGCTGACTCTGTCCTATCCTGTTACTACTATCCAGATGTGTCGTAATTTCATCCTTTATAATAGACTCCAGCATCTTTCCCACCACTGAGGTCAGACTAACTGGTCTATAATTTCCTGCTTTCTCTCTCCCACCTTTCTTAAAATGTGGTATAACATTAGCCACCCTTCAATCCACAGGAACTGATCCCGAATCTATCAAACTCTCGAAAATAATCACCAACTCATCCACGATTTCCCAAGCCACCTCCTTCAGAACCCTGGGATGTGGACCATCAGGTCCCAGGGACTTATCAACCTTCAGACCTAACAGTCTCTCCAACACCAAATCCTGGCAAATATCGATTCCCTTAAGTTCAGGTCCTTCAGCCACTGTTACCTCAGGGAGGTTGCTTGTGTCTTCCCCAGTGAACACAGATCTGAAGTAATAATTCAATTCTTCTGCCATTTCTTTGTTCCCCGTAATATATTCCCCTGTTTCTGACTTCAAGGGCCCAATTTTAGTCTTAACCATTTTTTTGCCTTTCACATACCTAAAAAAGCTTTTACTATCCTCCTTTATATTATTGGCCAGTTTACCTTCGTACCTCATTTTTCCTCTGCATATTTCCTTCTTAGTAATCCTCTGTTGTTCTTTAAAAGCTTCCCAGTCCTCCGTTTTCCCTCTTATCTTTGCTATGTTATACATTTTCTCTTTTAACTTTATATGTTTCTTAACTTCCCTAGTCAGCCACGGCCACCCATGCCTCCTCCTAGGATCTTTCTTCCATTTTGGAATGAACTGATCCTGCGACTTCTGCATTATACACAGAAATATCTGCCATTGTTCCTCCACTGTCATCCCTGCTAAGGTATTGCACCAATGAACTTTGGCCAGCTCCTCTCTCATAGCTCCATAGTTCCCTTTATTCAACTGAAATATTCTGATTGTACTTCTCTTCAATTCACTTCTGATTGTACCCTCTCCCTCTCAAATTGCAGATTGAAGCTTATTGTATTATGGTCACCAATCCCAATGGCTCCTTCACTTTGAGGTCCCTGATCAATTCTGGTTCATTGCACAATACCAGATCCAGAATTGCCTTCTCCCTGGTCGGCTCCAGCACCTGCTGTTCTAAGAATCCATCTCTGAGGCATTCCACAAAGTCTCTTTCTTGAGGTCCAATACCATCCTGATTCTCCCAGTCTACCTGCATGTTGAAATTCCCCATAACAACTGTAGTAACATCTTTGCGATAGGCCAATTTCAGCTCCTGATTTAACTTACATCCGACATCCATACTACTGTTTGAGGGCCTGTAGATGACTCCCAAGAGAGTCTTTTTACCCTGAGAGTGTCTCAGCTCTATCCATACTGACTCTACATCCCCTGATTCTAGGTCCCCCCGCACAAGGGACTGAATATCATTCCTTACCAACAAGGCCACCCCACCCCCTCTGCCCGTCAGTCTGTCCCTACGATAGCACGTGTAGCCTTGAATATTCATTTCCCAGGCCCTGTCCACTTGAAGCCACATTTCAGTTATCCCCACAATATCATATCTGCCAATTTCCAAAAGAGCCTTAAGCTCATCCATCTTATTTCTAATGCTTCGTGCATTCATGTATAGTATTTTTAATTTGTTACTGCCCCCACCCTTCCCATCAACTCCTATTTCACTCAACCTTACAGCATGATCCCTTTCTGAGTTTCCTGCCTCACCCCATCGTTTCCAGCCAGTACATTTGGGCAATAAATTCTGGCAGTGACATCTCAAGAGTTAATTATTTCAAAAGCACTTGTTGAGCATGTGAAAGGGCAAGACAGAAGCTGTGTATGGGAAAACTCTACACAGGGAGAGGACTCAGGAAGAGTTGCAGTTGGTAGAGTAAGGGGCTTGGTGTGGGAACTCTGCTACAGCAGCTCTCTCCTCCTGCCACAGATGAACTGTGTCTTGGAAAGTGCTAAAGTGGTTAGCTTTCTTATGGCACTAGAGGCCACTCACTTTTGCAAACAACTTAACAACTGAAAGCAATCTCCACTCAGGGCGGCAGAGTCTGTTATGTTGATTATAGACCGATATTGATTCAGTCATATATGGGTTATAGCCCACCACAGCTGTTTACAGTTGTCTCAGAGCGCTTGATGAAGATCTGAGTTATGCTCAAGTTCACAGAAGATGCAAAGCAGGAGGGAAAGCAATGTATGAGGAGGACACATGAGGGATGGACACCAGTAAAGTGATTGGGCAAGATAACTGGATAATGATCTGCAAAAGTGTGTAATTATCCATCTTGGCTGAAGGGATGAAAGAGCAGGACATTTTTTAAAATGATGAGATATTGCTGCAGATAAAAAAAAACGAGACTAGGACCCATAGGCACAGCCGTACAATTACAGGGGGCCAATTTAGAATGGAAATGAGGAGACATTTCTTCAGCCAGAGAGTGGTGGGCCTGTGGAATTCATTGCCTTGGAGTGGGGGCTGCGACATTGGGTGTCTTCAAGGCAGAGATTGATATATTCTTGATCTCACAAGAAATTGAGGGCTACAGAGAGAGAGCAGGTAAGTGGGGTTGAAATGTCCATCAGCCATGATTAAATGGCGGAGTGGATTTGATGGGCCAAATGGCCTTACTTCCTCTCCTATGTCTCATGGTCTTATGGTCTAATAAATATAAGTATATGCTTTATGTAAATATATCTGTTAACCATTGATCTAGTTTTGATCTAGTTGCTCATTTGTCTTAGAACATGGACAATGAATGTTCTCTGGGTTGATTCCTATCATCAGAGGACTACCTAATGAAGAGAATTGGGGTTATGTTCTCTGGAGTTTCGAGAAATATTTGATGGTCTCACTGAAAGGTTTGGCCAGAGTAATGCTGAGAGACAGCTCCCAGCTGCTGAGGCGTCTGGAACTGAAGGAATGATGAGGTTGAGAAATACAATCTAATTCTTCAATGAAACAAGGGAAAGAAAAATAATCAACAAATGGCTCAAAATCGGGAGAAATAAGTTGAAAACATATGGAGAGGCTGGAAGGCCCATCACAAATTAATCGACATTTTGCCTTGAGTTTGTATCTCCTGGAAATGCATATATGATTTATACTGATTGGTTATATTTTAGCCAGTCACAATCGTTAACAATAATGACCACTTTAAAACTTTGAGTGGCTGTACTGGTTCCATAATTCACGCAAGAAAAATAACATTTTTAACACAAAACAATTATTACAAAAACTATGCAGAAAACTGACAAAGCTCATTCATTTAATCTTCCAGTCCTTATAACTTCCTTGGCCTTAATCTGTTACTTGATGGGAGGTGATGGTGTAGTGGTATTATTGCTAGACTAGTTCTCCAGAAATACAACTAAAGTTCCTGGGTTTGAATGCTGCCAAGGCAGATGGTGGAATTTGAATTCAATAAAAAATCTGGAAATAAGAATCTACTGGCGACTATGAACCATTGTTGACTGTCAGAAAAATCCATCTGATTCAGGGAAAGATATCTGCCACGCTTACCTGGTCTGGCCTACATGTGACTCCAGAACTACAGCAATGTGGTTTGGACCCGAGCAAGCCACTCAGTTGTATCAATTGCTCAAACTTTAGCCGGTGGACTGCAGCAGTTCAAGACGACACCATCTCAAGGGCAACTAGGGACAGGCAATAAAATGCTGGTCAGCCCGCAACACTCACGTTCCATGAGGCAACAAAACATTAACACAGAATCATGGGGTTTACAGTGCAGAAGGAGGCCATTCAGCTCATAATGACTGTACTCGTGTGAGTTTACTTTTCTCTGTCAAGGGGTGAATGGGGAAAGTCTGACTTTATGTTTAAAGCACACTTTCTCAAAATAGATCTGTCTTTTGCAAACTCTGTGGAATTTGTTATCTAACCACTTGGATAGATGACCGCTGACTCCCATTAAGGTTAGGTTGAACCCAATGTTCCTTTTCTAACTAAGTCCTTTCCAATGAAGCCGTTGCACCTTAAGGAATGGGGTCTACCCTTGGAGGGGAAGTAGCTTGATGCTAGGTTGCTTTTCCCCAATCTCACAATTCCCCTGTGACCACGGAGCAGAAGGAAGCTCTCCCCACGGAGAGCTGCAAGGCTAGGACGTTCACTTCCAAGGGTGGTGTCAAGCAGCAACATTTTCAAGACTCAGGCTTAGTTCAGATCGGTGGGTGATGGAACCTGGACATTTTCACGCAATCAGAGACATTTGCCCATGTGTCGAGTAAACAGCACCATGAACTGGCTATCCCATGCAGTTTGTTATGAGGTTATAACTTGTATATATATCAATGCTGTGGTATTGATGGATGACATCTCATTCATCCACGTTCTGTTGCTTCTGCCATTTCTTTAAACATCCCATTAATTTCTGTACAACCTTTTTCTGCACGGCATTGATTCATCCGTGCAATGTCTGTCGTTTCCTGTATTCCTGTTTGGAGTTGGTAGGCTTAGTGATTGACCTGGTCCCACATTTAAGGCACTGTGCGATTAATCACAGCGAAATTCCTACTCCCTGTTTCATTCTCATCCGCTGTGGACTCTGTCCCATCACACGGAACTTCTCAAAGCTTCACGGGACTTCTTCAAACTTAATTCTTGAGCTGCTTGCTTTGCTGCTAAAGCTCTCTGTTATTGTCCATCCAGGATCGCCAATGACAAATGATGCTCCTTCCTTAATGCCTGCTGCAGTCAGTGCGATGGAAATGCAAGGAAGACATTCAGATCCAGCAGTGATGGAGGAACTGTCCGTGTGGAGTTTGCACATTCTCCCCCTGTCTGCGTGGGTTTCTGACAGTTGCTCAGTTTTCCTCCCACAATCTAAAGATGTACAGGTTGGCTGGCCATGCTAAATTGTCCACCGTGTTTAAGGATGTGTAGGTTAGGTGCATTAGTCAGGAGAAACGTAAAGTTATAGGGTAGGGGAGTGGGTCTGGGTGGGCTGCTCTTCAGAGGGTCAGTGTGGACTTGTCGGGCCAAATGGCCTGTTTCCATACTGTAGGGATTCTATGATTAACAGTGATATATTTCCAGGTTAGGATGGTATGGGGCTGCAAAACACACACACACACACACACACACACACACACACACACACACACACACACACACACACACACACACACACACACACACACACACAAGAAATTGCCCCTCAGGTCCTTTTTAAATCTTTCCCCTCTCACCTTAAACCCATGAGCACTGGTTACGGACTCCCCTACCTGGGGTAAAAGATCTTGGCTATGCCCCACACGATCTTATAAACCTCTCACCCCTCAGCCTCCAATGTCCCAGGGAAAGTAGTCCCAGATTATTCATCCTCTCCCTATAATTCAAACTCTCCAGTCCCAGCAACATCCTTGTAAATCTTTTCTGCACTCCCCCTTCTTTTGAAGGGCCATTAGAATTGCACGCAGTGTTCTAAACATGGCCTCACCAATATCCTGTACAGTCGCAGCATGATGTCCCAATTCCTATACCAATGTTCTAACAACTAAGGGGTCAAACTCTCTGCTAGTTGGAGTCATACATGGCACAGGAAGATGGTCATAGTTGTTGGAGATCAGTCATCTCAGCTTCCGGACACATCTGCAGGAGGTCCTCAGGGTAGTGTTGTAGGTCTGACTATCTTCAGCTGCTCCTTCAGCAGATCAGTGAGAAACAAAAACTGCTGATACAAGTTGAAGGTGTGGTGTGCATAATTCCCGGGATGTTACTGTGTGATTAGACACCCCTGTGACCTAGCTCCTTTCGAACATGGTCAGTAACTGTACCAGATTAACAGTATTATTCCCTTCACTCTACAGTGATGACCGCATGTAATTCCTGCCCATGTCCTTACAGGTAATAAAGGTTGTAAGTTTATGAGGGAGTTGTCCAAGGAGAATAGACCAAACCTAGACAGAAAACTTCGAGGAGAAAGTGAGGTCTGCAGATGCTGGAGATCAGAGCTGAAAATGTGTTGCTGGAAAAGCGCAGCAGGTCAGGCAGCATTCAAGGAGCAGGAGATTCGACGTTTCGGGCATAAGCCCTTCTTCAGGAATCTTCAGAAAACTGTCAATCAGAACATTTAACATGTATTGCATTAGTCAAGGTGAAGAAATCCAATTTATTCTTTTCATTGATGTACAAGTCTGATTTTGATGTAACCCTCACAAGGATTAATAGTATATTCAATAGATAAATTACTCAGTCAAAATATATATTGTACTACATCTCCCAGTGATTTCCAATATTCATCACAGTGAGTCATGAGGAGATGAATAACTGCAAAATTTTCTCCAAGCATTAGTGCAATACTTCACCTCTGGAGGCTACAAGTATAATTTGAACATTAAAAGCTGCTTGAGGTGTGGCAGAGATTTACTGTTTTTTTCAATTAAAAGGGAAACCAGGGTAATTAAGTGGAGGAGTTTCAGGACTGGAGCCAGGCCTGACATTAGCACAGGTTAATGATTATTTAAGATCTATAGTAGTTGAGGCAGGAGATTATCTCCACTGTAACACTGTCCTGAGTTGAATAAATACGTTCCGTGTGAAGGTCATAATCCTTCAACTGCACCGTTTGCCTATTCCATCTCAATAAACTCAGTGGTGAGCACTGCTACCACACAGCACCTGGGTTCGATTCCTGCCTCAGGCGAATGTCTGTGTGGAGTTTGCACTTTTTCCCCGTGCCTGCGTGGGTTTCCTCCGGGTGCTCTGGTTTCCTCCCACGGGCTGAAGATATACAGGTTAGGTGGATTGGCCATGGGAAATGGCCTTAAATGCCAGGCGAGGTGGATTAATCATGAGAACTACAAGGCTACAGGCTTAGGGTAGGGGAATGGGTCTGAGTGGGATTGTCTACTGAGGTCGGTCTTGACTCGATGGGCTGAATGGCCTGCTTCCATACTGCAGGGATTCTATGATTCTAACTACAGAGATAGCAAGCTTTGTTACACCGAATGAGTTACATCAATGTTGAGTTGCGTTATTTGGGTTAAAAGATGCTTCAATTACTTTCCAAATACTCAGCAATCCAGTCATAACTAGTATTTCTAGATGTGTGACTCACATGGTGAAAGAACTCCCCAGAGGCTGGTATCCCGTCATCATTAAGCCACCTTTATTAACACATGGAGAGTCCCTGACTCTGATCCAGCTCCCTCAGAGCCAGCTCTCAGAGTGAGCAGAACCTCTGACACTCCTGTCTATATCTGTCAGCCAGGGCTCCCTGGTTGGACCAGATTAACAGCCCCAGTCAGGGAACACACATTCTATGAGGTCCACCTGACTAACCTCATTACAATCACTCCATCCCTCGCCCTCTGAGTCCGAGGACATAGGCCGATTCCTCTTTTTGTTGCTGCTCTTGAGGCATTTTAGCTCTGGGTCAGGCTTCTCCCACCCTGCCTCTGATACAGGTGGTGAGTAACACACAGAAGCTCACCTCCTGTGCCCAGCTCATCTCAGTAGAAATTCATTCTCCTCTTCAGGTGGCAATGGTATTGAAGCAGCGACATCCACTGTGTCCATCAGATTCCAAGGTATCTTCGATGTTTATAGACAGGGGAGAACATACGGATTCTCAAAGAGTTGGAAAAACAATCGAGGAGCCAGGCACGTTTTGCTCCCACATCGTTTGCAAGTTTCCAGCTTTTGTGTGATTCAGGAATGACCCAACTTCGCTTCAACCACGTCTCTTACCCATGCAGGATCATTCCTGTGGTTCCGACACCAAACCGTGTCGCTGTGCTTAGTGGGGTCTTGTGTCACACATTGGCGTTCCTGATGAAGTTGCATCCTACTCCCCCAGCCCGGGGAAGATCAGATTTAACCCTGGTGCAGTTTTTGCCCAATGAGCAACTCTGCTGGAGCTCTCCCTGTGGTTGCACGAGGGTTGATCCGATAATAAAGTCAGAATGAGAGCTGTTTGATATCTCATCAAGCTATAGATTGTCTCCTTAAGCCTGCCTTTAAAGTTTGGTCTCTCTGCCAGATGATTGGATGATAGATGCTATGGAGTTGTCCTTGTATGATGAATGCCATTTGAAGTTTGGAAATACTAAATACCCTGCTGGTAAAAACATGGCCCATTATCTCTGACTAACACTTCTGGGGGTCTTCGTATTGAAAAGAATGCATGCAGTTTTTCGCTTGTCACCCCCATGTTTGACGAATGAACTCTCTGCATGTCCAACCATTTTCTAATTGAGAAATATTGGGCCAATCCTGTTGAATCTTTTTCTACTAATTTCACCCAATCAAGCTTGGGGCCAAGTCTCTTACTACAATCAGTAGCAAAATAAACTAGCTACTTCTCGTAAGAGACTGGAATCAAAGTTGTACCCTTAATCTGTAAAGGTTCCCCCTGTACAGGTTCTCGGTCTGGCTGAGGTCTTGCACAAACTTAACGGTTTGAGTCCAGAGCAAATTTTGTTAAAGGCTGGTTTTCCAGTTCCTGTTCTGGTATTGACCTCCATTAGAAATGGGTGACCATTTAACCAGATGTTTAATTTGATTGGATGTTGCTAAGCAATTTAACTGTTCCAAACTAGATGGAGGTGGACTTTGCAGGGTGAGCCCTCTCCTGGATGCCAGCCTACACGTTCTCTCACTCAATCTAAAACCGACTGGAACACTCCTGCTGTCTTGAATCTGCATAATGGCAGCAACTACAAAGACTTCCTGGCCCGGATCCTGAAGAAAATCTTAACCATGTGGCCAAGGCTTGGCTTTGTTTTGGACTGACCCAGAGTCCCTCTGTTCAGCATTTGTCCTGAGTGAGGCTAGGTAATTGCTTTCACTCAAGTGGTGTTCCCCAAGCTCTGTCAGGCTGGTGAAGATGCCCACCTCAGTCAGAATACCCTGTAACTGATAAACTCCACTTGCTGCATTTTCCAATGATAAAGCCAGTTGTCGTGCCTACTTCAAGCCCAGTTAGGCTTGTGGTAGTAGGTGCTTTTGGATGGTCACATCATTAATCCCACACACCAAACGGTTTCCCAGCATCTCATTAAGGGTTAAACCAAAGTTACGTGCCTCTGTCAATTAAATATCCCTGGTTCTTGAATTGCTGAGTAAAACCGACAGTTCCTCAGAATTAGAGACAGCTTAAGGTTGTAAAATTCCTAAACTAAATCTGCCCACTTTTGAGAAAGATTTAGTCCCTTTAGCGTCGCTCCGAAAGCTAGTGCTTCCAATTAAACCTGTTGGACTATAACCTGGTGTGGTGTGGTTTTTAACTTTGCCCACCCCAATCCAACACCAGCACCTCTTCATCATGGACAAAAATAACACATCCTTTCCACACACTGGGCCCTGTCTTTGACAGCAGGATGGAACGAGTCAAGCTTCCCAAATAGCACCATGATGCTAGAAACGCTTAACCCAACTCAAAGACAACTGTTGTGAGCAAATCTCTTCAGGGGTGTGTTTTTCTGTCATTGCTATTGAAATAACCCCACAGAGCTTGGTACCCCGCCACCATGTCACCCTTTATTTACACGTGGAGACTCCTAGACACTGATTCAGCTCCTCAGAGCCAGCTCTCAGAGTGAACACAACCTTTGCCACTCCTGTTCTTATCTGTCAGCCAGGGCTCCTTGATTGGACTAGACTAGTAGCCCCAACCAGGGAACTCATACTCTATGTGGTCCACCTGTGGTCCATCATTCCCAACACATTTGGATGATTTATCAACACACAGAAATCCCTTGGAGGAATGTGAAACAATTAGAAACCTTATTTCAACAATTGATCTCAATGGTAAACTTTGCCAAACATGAGTTTACGAAGGTATGGGCACCATACCTTGGACACATTTTAGAACAAGTGACAGTGTTACTGAAAATAAGGGATTGGTGTAATTTCCCTTTCCTAAAACTAAACACAAAATAGAATCCTAGAGTCATAGAGATGTACAGCACGGAAACAGACCCTTCTGTCCAACCTGTCCATGCCGACCAGATATCCCAACCCAATCTAGTCCCACCTGCCAGCACCCGGCCCATATCCCTCCAAACCCTTCCTATTCATATACCCATCTAAATGCCTCTTAAATGTTGCAATTGTACCAACCTCCACACTTCCTCTGGCAGCTCATTCCATACACATACCACCCTCTGCGTGAAAAAGTTGCCCCTTCAGTCTCTTTTATATCTTTCTCCTCTCACTCTAAACCTATTCCCTCTAATTCTGGACCTGCCCACCCCAGGGAAAAGACTTTGTCTATTTATCCTATCCATGCCCCTCATGATTTGTAAACCTCTATGAGGTCACCCCTCGCCTCCGACACTCCAGGGAAAACAGCTCCAGCATGTTCAGCCTCTCCCTGTAGCTCAGATCCTCCAACCCTGGCAACATCCTTGTACATCTTTTCTGAACCCTTTCAATCATTAGTTTTCTTGGAATGTGTAGCTCCTATCCAAAGATCATACCAAACGCCAGCATAATACTGATTCTCTAATATGGTCAAAAAGTGTCAAGAAATGTTTGAGAAAACGAAGGTAATTCTAACAAATGAACTGGTGTTGACTGCCCCTTAATCCACTAAATCATCGCAAGTGGCAATTAATGCTAGCGATTTGAGGTTGAATGCGATCTTATTGTAAAAAGATGAATGAAGGCCTAGAGAAGCCAGTAGAGTACTTTAATTAGAAATTAAATTAGCTTCAAAAGAAATATTCTACAGTAGAAAAGGAAACCATAGTATTTTACTGGGTCTTCAACATTCTGAGGTCCATTATGACCACAAAAAAACACCCACTAATGTACACCGAGTATAATTCTTTGGCCTTCATAGAAAAGTTTGAGAACCAAAATGCGAAACTGTTTAGATGACATTTGTTAACTCAGCTTTCTAATGTAGACCCTACCTTATAGCAATACCTAGTGGGGAAGGAGACTGGCACTAATGTAATACTGGGTTGGAACCATTAGGAGATTAAGAAGGGCAAGAAACTGAACTGATTTTGTGCAGGGATCATAAGGTTGAAGCAATGCGCATCTAAATTTTTAATGGTTTTTATGTAGTTTTTGTTTTTCTGTCTATTTCATATTGAAATCCATGGCAGAGGTATTCACTGACATCTCCAACCTTTCACTCCCACAAGCCAAAGTCACCACCTGCATCAAGGAGACCAGCAACACAAGAAAGCACATGCAATGTACCTTAATTACTGATTAAGTCCAGTGGCTCTGACCTCAATAATTACACAGTACTTTGAGAGTCTGGTCATGGCTCACATCAACTCCAGTCTCTCAGCTTGCCCACACCCCTCTACAATCTGACTCCCGACGTAACAGCTCCACAGCAGATGCCATAACATTGGCCTTGCCATCATCCCTGGGATTTGTGGACAACAGGGAGACCTTCATCAGACTCCTGATCATTGGCTTCAGCTCCGTCTCCAACACCATCATCCCCTCCAGACTGATCTCAAATCTCCATGACCTTGGTCTCGGTTCTGCCGTCTGTAACTGGACCCTCAGCTTCCTGACTCACAGACCGCAATCAGTGAGGTTAGGTAACTGCACCTTCTCCATTATAACCATCAAACACTGGAGCTCCCTAAGGATGGGTCCTCAGCACCGTACTAAACTCCGTGTACACTAACTGTGTTGCCAAATTCCAAACAAGCACCATCTACAAGTGGGCTGACAGCACCGTCATAGTAGGATGGATATCTAACAACAAGCCAAAATGCAGAAGGGAGATAGAGAGTTTGGTGATGTGGCGTAATGGCAACAACTCCCTCTCAATGGCAGCAAAACTCAGGAACTAATCACTGATTCAGAAAGGAAGCAGGAGAACACCCCCCATCTACATCAATGGAGCGGAGGTTGAGAGGGTGGAGAGCGTCACGTTCCTCGGAATCGCAATAACTGATAACCTGTTCTGGTCTCCCACCACGTGGATGGAATACTCAAGAAGGCACAACATCACCTCGTCTTCCTCAGGTGACTCAGGAAATTCGCCATGTCCATAAGGACCCTCACCAGCTTCTCCAGATGTACCATTGACAGCATACTGGCCGGATGTGTAATAGCTTGGTATGGGACTGTAAGAAACTACAGAGGGTAGTGTGCAGCTCATCACAGAAACCAACCTTCCATCCATGGACTCCACGTACAGGGCTCTCTGCATGGATAGGCTGCCAATATCAGCAAAGAGCCATCATACCCTTGTAATGATCTTGTACAATCTCTTCCATCAGGCAGAAGATACAGGTTCAGGAACAGCTTCTACCCAGCCCGTTATTAAACTGATACGTGAACTCCCTTGCCTGAAATAATGCTGATCTTGCCAAGTGCATGCCCTGTGCAATGTAACCTGTGTGCCTCTGTCTAAGTCTCTGTATAGCCTTCCTGCACTGCTCGGAAACAAAGCTTTTCACTGTACCCCAGTACACATCACAATAAGTAAATCAATCAACGTGGAAGTGATGTTCCTTTTTCCAAAGATGGGTGCACGTTGGAACTGCATGTCTATATCAATGGGGGAAAAATGGACAATATTATACTGGGTTTTTAGCAAGAACTGGGATGAATGGTTTAATGTGAGTTGTAGTCCATCTGATATTTGCAAAAAAAAATCAAAACACATTGGGAAAACAGCCAAGCAAGCTTTTAGGGAGATAAGAGTTGGAGATATTGGCATTAATCAGTGGAAACTATGGATTTAGAAGAGACCGTTGAGTTCTGTGCTGTTGGATTCCTAACTTGCCTGGCCATACTTCCTGTTTCTAAAAGTGAGGAAAAAGACCCAAAAGGAAGAATATCTTCAAAATTGACTGTGTGAGCTGCATATCTGCCTTGCCTTTTTCAAGGTTGGATGTTGACAACATGAGACAGTTTGCACTCCTCAGTATTTTGACTATCTTGTAGACACTGAGAAGTGGAACTCTCAACAGACTCAGTTTCCATCTGAGTGAAGTTTGTTTGGAAAGTTTTCCGGCAAACTCCGGCCAGCAGCCATTCAGATTTGCTAAGTAACTCGACGGGATGTGTGAATTCATTTCCTGGTGTCTCAGGCAACAGGGCAAACAAGGATTTTTTTAAAAGCAAATTACTGCAGATGCTGGAATCTGAAACCACAAGAGAAAACGCTGGAAAATCTCAGCAGCTCTGGCAGCATCTGTAAGGAGAGAAAAGAGCTAACGTTTCGAGTCTAACTGACCCTTTGTCAAAGGATTTTTAAAAATCTTTCATCCCTCTCAAAACATCTCTGCAGAGTGTTTGTTGTCTTTTGTGTTAGTGCTGGGATTAACCAGGTGGCACGGTGGTTAGCACTGCTGCCGCACAGCGCCAGAGACCCAGGTTCAATTCCCGACTCAGGCGACTCTCTGTGTGGAGTTTGCACATTCTCCCCATGTCTGCGTGGGTTTCCTCCGGGTGCTCCGGTTTCCTCCCACAGTCTAAAAATGTGCAGGTTAGGTGAATTGGCCAAGCTAAATTGCCCGTAGTGTTAGGTGAAGGGGTAAATGAGTCTGGGTGGGTTACACTTCAGCGGGTCGGTGTGGACTTGTTGGGCTGAAGGGCCTGTTTCCACACTGTAAGTAATCTAATCTAAAGGTTAACGTGGTTCTCATTGCAGATTATGCTTTGGATGTTTTTGTTGTTTGGAATTGAGATTTGTTTGATAATAAATGGGCTATTTTGGAGTTTATTGAAGAAGCCTGGTAAAAAGCATATTTTTTTCTGGAAATCAAAGGGAAACAACTGCCTATTTTGCTCACTGAATCAAAATATTTATATTAGTGGTGTTTCTGAAGGGTATTGGAGCCAGAAACACCGCAAAATGGCCCCAGCACAGCTCCTGCACTATAGTCATAAGATCCGCTAATCACTGAGTTCCCATGACCTGGATCGTTACTGGGCACTCTCTGCTGATGAATCCTCTGCCCATCTTCCCATGATTGACCAGATCATCCTGTCATAGCCCAATGTCCCCCCTAGCTGTATTCGGGGTAAACTTCCTTCACACAAACCCTTAACATGTTAGGCAATATGTCAGACTGTGTTGTCCCACAAATACAAAATAACACCCTCCAGTGACCTCACTTATTTGAGGAACTGCCTGGGGTTTGACTCGATTTGATTTATTGTCACATGTATTGAGATGCAGTGAAAAGCATTGTTTTGCCTACTGACCAGACAAATCATACCTTACACAAGTACGTCAGGCTGCTGGTACAGAACGTAGCGTTATAGCTACAGAGACAGTGCAGAAACAAGACAGACTCTAATATATGAGAGGTCCATTCATAAGTCTGAGCACAACAGGGAAGAAACTGCTCTTAAATATATTGGGATGTGATTTCAAACTTTTGTATCTTCTGCCTGTTGGAAGAGCATGGAAGAGAGTATAACTGGGGTGGGAGGGATCTTTGACTATATAGGCTGTTTTCCCGAGGCATCAGGAAGTGTAGAAGGAGTTAAGACTGCTCTTTGTGATGCACAGGGTTGTGTTCACAACACTCTGAAGTTCCTGGCATTCTTAGGCAGAGAGCAGTTATAGAGTGATAGAGTCATACAGCTCAGAAACAAACCCTTCAGTCCAACCAAACCACGCTGACCATAATCCCAAACTACACTAGTCCCACCTGCCTGCACTTGGCCCATATCCCTCCAAACATTTCTGACTCATGTCCTCACCCAAATGCCTTTTCAGCATTGTAATCATACCCACATCCACCACGTCCTCTGGAAATCCATTCCACACACAAACCACTCTCTGTGGAAAAGACATTGCTCCTCATGTCTTTTTCAACTGTTTCTGCTCTCACCTTAAAAATATGCCCTCGAGTCTTGAACTCTCCCACCCCAGGGAAAAGACACCTTATCTATACCCCACATGATTTTATAAACCTCTGTAAGGTCACCCCTCAAACTCCCACGCTCCAGTGAAAAAACTCCCAGCCCCCTCCCTCTAACTCAAACCCCCCATTCCTGGCTACATCCTGGTAAATCCCTTCTGAACCCTCTCCAGTTTAATAAGATCTTTCCTATAGGAGGGGGACCAGAAATGAACACAGCATTCCTGAAGGGGCCTCACCAATGTCCTGAGCTAACTCAACATGATACTCCAATGATTCTCAAAGATCTGAGCAATGAAGGCAAGCGTGCTAAACGCCTCTTGACCACCCTGTCTCTGAGGCAGTGCCAAACAGATGCCACATCGTGCTGTGATGCATTCGGGTGGGATGCTTTCTATGGTGCATCCATTTAAACCCATAACTGCTCGTTGACTAGACACAGATAAAGGTGCTATGATCCAAGCCCCAGCTGTCTACGAATGGGCCACTGGCAAAGTTTTACTTCAAAAACCTGAATGATGTAACCCAGCAAGTAACATGATCAAGTTGAAAAATGGACATCATTAAAAGTACATATACACTTGCTGAAAAATTGCCCATGACCAAAGAAAGGGATGAGCTGCTTTGTGAACTTGCAAAAGGGCATGGCTGATATTCAAATGAATTCCTACACGAATTCAAATTCTAATTACAATATTCTCGGTTCTCCTGTTTATTTCAATGACTTCATGTTGCAAGACAAGGTTAGACCTCAATCAGAGTGTTTCGAGATAAATGCTGGAATAAATCCACATTTTCAAAAAATATCCAATTATTTTCTTACTAATGGAATTCAGGTCTTAGGCTCTGTGTCTAAAAATTGTGACTTTGATTCTCTCCTGAGACACTGGAGCGTCAAGTCTTGGCTTATTAATCCAGCGTAGTACTGACTGAGTGCTACACAGTCTGAAACGCCAGTCATTGGGCTAATGGTGATGGTCTAGTGATGGCCTAGTGATGTTATTCTTAAAGTTACAGACCCAGCTAATGTTCTGGAGGCCTGGGATCAAATCCCAACATGCAGATGGTGGAATTTGAATATGATTTTACAAAGCTGGAATTATAAGACCAGTGATGACCATGAAACCTTAATCAGGAAAACCCATCTGATTGGCTAATATCTGTGGGTTTCCACCAGGTTCCGCAGTTTCACCCCACAGTCCAAAGATGTGCGGGTTAGGATGGGTTGGCCATGCAAACTTGCCCATAGAGTTCAGGGATGTGCAGGTTAGGATGGGTTGGCCATGTGAAATTGCCCATAGTGTTCAGAGATGTGCAGGCTAGGCAGGTTAGCTATGGGAAATGCAAGGCTACAGGGATAGGGTGGGAGGTGGGTCTGGATTAGGATGCTCTTCAGAGGGTTGGTGCAGAATTGATAGGCCGAATGGCCTGCTTCCAACCTGGAGGGAGTTTGTGATTCTTCAGGGAAGGAAATCGGTCATCCTTACCCTGTCTGGTCTCCATATCACTCTAAATTCATGCTTGATTCTGAACCACCCTTTGATTGAGGTATTGTTGTACACAAATGGAGTCCTGAATATTGCTGAAGAAAATAGACAATTTGTTGAAGCATTTCCTCTTGCACTCATCAGGACAATTCACAAGAATACCGATTTAAAGGGACATAATGTTGTATAGTGTACGACACAGAATGCTTATTGATTGGTAAATGGACTCTGATTGCTTGATGTGTTGCCATGGAGAATGCACCAATCACATTCACAGATACAAATTCACAGCAGGCATAGGCTATTCGGCCCCTTGAAACTGCTAGGCTTTTTAGTAAAACCATGGCTCATCAGATTACAACCTCTAATCCTAGGTACTCCTGAAAACTTCCCATTACTGGTTTA
>NC_083431.1:50525900-50527399 GCF_020745735.1 Hemiscyllium ocellatum
TGATGTACACAGCATACTGTGTGTGGTTTCATCCGTGTCTTATCTGTCTGAGGGGTATCCTCCCTATTCTGTTTTGAACTCCCCCTCATGATAAAGTCTGTTATCTTTCCTGGAGCGACGCTCCGAAAGCTCAGGTGCTTCCAATTAAATCTGTTGGACTATAACCTGGTGTTGTGTGATTTTTAACCGTTAGCTTTCCTGTTTGCTTAGTGTACATCAGACTAACCTTCTGTGATTCATTTACTCGGACCCCCAGATCTCTCTCCTTCCCTGAGCTCTGTAATCTTCTAACCACTTACATAATATGCTTCTCTTTTCCTCCTCCTACCGAAATGATACCATTTGATATACTCCAATCAGCACCATCTTGGCCCAGATCTTTTTGTAGCCTCTTTAATTCCTCCTCAGAGCTTCCCTTGTGGCCTCTCCTTGTTCCATCAACAAATTTGGTGATCCTTTCATCAAAGTAATTTATAGAAACTGTTAAACAGTTGATGTGCCAGCATCAATCCTTGTGGCACACCCCAACCTGAAAAAAGACCCAGTTATGCCTCCTCTCTGCCTCCTGTTAACCAGCTAATTTTCTCTCCATGCCAACATACCACACACGACACCATGGGATTTAGTCTCTGAAATAACCTTTGAGGTGCTACTGTATCAAATGCCTTCCAGAAATCTAAATGCAATACGTCCTTTTATCCACAGCACAGGTTACTTTGGTAAAGAGTTCTAATAGATTGGAACGCTGATGGCTGACTGTTCCCTATCAGGTTTGCTTAAAGCTTTGACAAAATGCATCCTCTAGCAGCAATACTCTAGTTCTGGACTACTGAAAAGCTATTGATGTGTGGGATTCTCAGCTTTATATATGGTGCATTTAAGATAACCAATTTGATGGTAAATATTTAAAACCCAATGGTTAGGTGACAGATTAAGTATTTTGTCCAATTCTGAGCATGGCATCTCGGAAAAGCTGTCAAGACCTTTTCATTTCTTTATTTTTTTATTTTATTACTATGGTTTTGTACATTTGAAGGTCTGCAATGGAGGAGATTTTGTTTATTTATTTTTATGATTTTTTTTTCCCAAGAATCTGGACTTTGATACCTAAGTTGACATTGTAAGTGGCGACTTGTAAGCCTTTCCCTCCTCATGTGAGTACACGTGACAAGAAAGCTATTGCGATTCAGTTCGATTCAAGACCTTGGAGGATGTGTGGAGGAAGTTTATCAGAAATGACATCAATTGGATAACTGATCAAACCACTGGCCAGAAGCTCGATGGGCTGATTGGCCTCCTACTGCACCACACTATGGTCTAAGGTTCAATGAGTCATCTCCTTTAAGACAGTGACCCACGGGCATTTCATTTGTCATTTCAGCGTGTGTGTGTGTTGCTTGGTATTTGCAATGTGCTTTCACACTGATGGACAGATCATTCATCAAAGGACAAACTAATATCACACCTTAAGGTATTGTCTAGTAGCAGCAAGATTGCAG
>NC_083431.1:50596516-50677640 GCF_020745735.1 Hemiscyllium ocellatum
GGGACAGGGACAGTCCCACACTGACCGAGGACAGGTACAGTCCCACACTGACCCGGGACAGGGACAGTCCCACACTGACCCAGGCAGGTACAGTCCCACACTGACCCAGGACAGGGACAGTCCCACACTGACCCGGAACAGGGACAGTCCCACACTGACCCAGGACAGGTACAGTCCCACACTGACCCAGGACCCGTTCAGTCCCACACTGACCCAGGACAGGGACTGCCCAACACTGACCCGGGATAATGACAGCCCACATTGACCCAGGCAGGTACAGTCCCACACTGACCCAGGACAGGGACAGTCCCATACTGCCCCGGGACAGGGACAGTCCCACACTGACCCGGGACAGGGACAGTCCCACACGACTCAGGACAGGGACAGTCCCACACTGACCCAGGACAGGTACCGTCCCACACTGACCTGGGACAGGGACAGTCCCACACTGACCCAGGCAGGTACAGTCCCACACTGACCCGGAAAAGGAACAGTCCCACACTGACCCAGGACAGGTACCGTCCCACACTGACCCAGGACAGGGACAGTCCCACACTGACCCAGGCAGGTACAGTCCCACACTGACCCAGGACAGGGACAGTCCCACACTGATCCGGGACAGGGACAGTCCCACACGACCCAGGACAGGGACAGTCCCACACTGACCTGGGACAGGGACAGTCCCACACTGACCCAGGCAGGTACAGTCCCACACTGACCCGGAAAAGGAACAGTCCCACACTGACCCAGGACAGGTACAGTCCCACGCTGAGCCGGGGTAGGTACAGTCCCACACTGACCCGGGACAGGGACAGGCGCACATTGACCCAGGACACGGACAGTCCCACAATGACCCAGGACAGGAACAGACCCACACTGTCCTGGGATAGGGACAGTCCCACATTGACCCGGGACAGGGACAAGCACACACTGACTCGTGAGAGGGACAGCCCCACACTGACCCAGGACAGGGACAGTCCCACACTGACCCGGGACAGGGACAGACCCACACTGACCCGGACAGGGACAGAACCACACTGACCCGGGACAGGGACAGTTCCCACACTGACCCGGGGCAGGGACAGTCCCACACTGACCCGGGGCAGGGACAGTTCCCACACTGACTCAGGACAGGGACAGTCCCACACTGAACGGGGACAGGGACAGTCCCACACTGACCCAGGACAGGGACAGTCCCACACTGACCCGGGACAGGGACAGTCCCACACGACTCAGGACAGGGACAGTCCCACACTGACCCGGGACAGGGACAGGCGCACATTGACCCAGGACACTGACAGTCCCTCACTGACCCAGGACAGGAACAGACCCACACTGTCCTGGGATAGGGACAGTCCCACATTGAACCGGGACAGGGACAAGCACACACTGACCCGGGACAGGGACAGTCCCACACTGACCTGGGACAGGGACAGTCCCACACTGACCCGGGACAGGGACAGTTCCCACACTGACCAGGGGCAGGGACAGTTCCCACACTGACTCAGGACAGGGACAGTCCCACACTGAACGGGGACAGGGGACAGTCCCACACTGACCCAGGACAGGGACAGTCCCACACTGACCCGGGACAGGGACAGACCCGCACTGACCCGGAGCAGGTAAAGTCCCACACTGACCCAGGACAGGGACAGTCCAACACTGACCCAGGACGGGGACAGACCCACACTGACCCAGGACAGGGGCAGTCACACACTGACCCAGGACAGGGACAGTCCAACACTGACCCAGGACGGGACAGTCCCACACTGACCCGGGACGGGGACAGTCACACACTGACCCAGGACAGGGACAGTCCAACACTGACCCAGGACGGGGGCAGTCCCACACTGACCCGGACAGGGACAGTCACACACTGACCCAGGACAGGGACAGTCCAACACTGACCCAGGACAGGGGCAGTCCCACACTGACCCAGGACAGGGACAGTCCCACACTGACCCGGGACAGGGACAGACCCGCACTGACCCGGAGCAGGTACAGTCCCACACTGACCCAGGACAGGTACAGTCCCACACTGACCCGGGACAGGTACAGTCCCACACTGACCCAGGCAGGTACAGTCCCACACTGACCCAGGACAGGGACAGTCCCAGACTGACCCAGGCAGGTACAGTCCCACACTGATCTGGGACAGGGACAGTCCCACACTGACCCAGGACAGGGACAGTCCCACACTGACCCGGGACATGGACAGTCCCACACAACTCAGGACAGGGACAGTCCCACACTGACCCAGGACAGGGACAGTCCCACACTGACCCGGGACAGGGACAGTCCCACACGACTCAGGACAGGTACAGTCCCACACTGACCCAGGACAGGGACAGTCCCACACTGACCCAGGACAGGGACAGTCCCACACTGACCCGGGACAGGGACAGTCCCACACGACTCAGGACAGGGACAGTCCCACACTGACCCGGGACAGGTATAGTCCCACACTGACCCGGAGCAGGTACAGTCGCACACTGACCCGGAGCAGGTACAGTCCCACACTGACCCAGGACAGGAACAGTCCAACACTGACCCAGGACGGGACAGTCCCACACTGACCCAGGACAGGGACAGTCACTCACTGACCCAGGACAGGGACATCCAACACTGACCCAGGACAGGGACAGTCCAATACTGACCCAGGACAGGGACAGTCCCACACTGACCCAGGACAGGGGACAGTCCCACACTTACCCAGGACAGGGACAGTCCCACACTGACCCAGGCAGGTACAGTCCCACACTGACCTGGGACAGGGACAGTCCCACACTGACCCAGGACAGGGACAGTCCCACACTGACCCAGGCAGGTACAGTCCCACACTGATCTGGGACAGGGACAGTCCCACACTGACCCAGGACAGGTACAGTCCCACACTGACCCAGGATCCGGTCAGTCCCACACTGACCCGGGATAACGACAGCCCACATTGACCCAGGCAGGTACAGTCCCACACTGACCCAGGACAGGGACAGTCCCATACTGCCCCGGGACAGGGACAGTCCCACACTGACCTGGGACAGGTACAGTCCCACACTGACCCAGGACAGGGACAGTCCCACACTGACCCGGGACAGGGACAGTCCCACACGACTCAGGACAGGGACAGTCCCACACTGACCCAGGACAGGTACCGTCCCACACTGACCTGGGACAGGGACAGTCCCACACTGACCCAGGACAGGTACCGTCCCACACTGACCCGGGACAGGGACAGTCCCACACTGACCCAGGCAGGTACAGTCCCACACTGACCCAGGACAGGGACAGTCCCACACTGATCCGGGACAGGGACAGTCCCACACGACTCAGGACAGGGACAGACCCACACTGACCTAGGACAGGTACCGTCCCACACTGTCCCGTGACAGGGACAGTCCCACACTGACCCGGAACAGGAACAGTCCCACACTGACCCAGGACAGGTACAGTCCCACGCTGAGCCGGGGTAGGTACAGTCCCACACTGACCCGGGACAGGGACAGGCGCACATTGACCCAGGACACGGACAGTCCCACAATGACCCAGGACAGGAACATACCCACACTGTCCTGGGATCGGGACAGTCCCACATTGACCCGGGACAGGGACAAGCACACACTGACTCGTGAGAGGGACAGCCCCACACTGACCCAGGACAGGGACAGTGCCACACTGACCCGGGACAGGGACAGAACCACACTGACCCGGGGCAGGGACAGAACCACACTGACCCGGGGCAGGGACAGTTCCCACACTGACTCAGGACAGGGACAGTCCCACACTGAACGGGGACAGGGGACAGTCCCACACTGACCCAGGACAGGGACAGTCCCACACTGACCCGGGACAGGGACAGTCCCACACGACTCAGGACAGGGACAGTCCCACACTGACCCGGGACAGGGACAGGCGCACATTGACCCAGGACACGGACAGTCCCTCACTGACCCAGGACAGGAACAGACCCACACTGTCCTGGGATAGGGACAGTCCCACATTGACCCGGGACAGGGACAAGCACACACTGACCCGGGACAGGGACAGTCCCACACTGACCTGGGACAGGGACAGTCCCACACTGACCCGGGACAGGGACAGACCCATACTGACCCGGAACAGGGACAGTCCCACACTGACCCGGGACAGGGACAGTTCCCACACTGACCCGGGACAGGGACAGAACCACACTGACCCGGAACAGGGACAGTCCCACACTGACCTGGGACAGGGACAGTCCCACACTGACCCGGGACAGGGACAGACCCACACTGACCCGGAACAGGGACAGTCCCACACTGACCCGGGACATGGACAGTTCCCACACTGACCTGGGACAGGGACAGTCCCACACTGACCAGGGGCAGGGACAGTTCCCACACTGACTCAGGACAGGGACAGTCCCACACTGACCAGGGGCAGGGACAGTTCCCACACTGACTCAGGACAGGGACAGTCCCAGACTGACCTGGGACAGGTACAGTCCCACACTGACCCAGGACAGGGACAGTCCCACACTGACCCGGGACATGGACAGTCACACACAACTCAGGACAGGGACAGTCCCACACTGACCCAGGACAGGGACAGTCCCACACTGACCCGGGACAGGGACAGTCCCACACGACTCAGGACAGGTACAGTCCCAGACTGACCCAGGACAGGGACAGTCCCACACTGACCCAGGACAGGGACAGTCCCACACTGACCCGGGACAGGGACAGTCCCACACGACTCAGGACAGGGACAGTCCCACACTGACCCGGGACAGGTATAGTCCCACACTGACCCGGAGCAGGTACAGTCGCACACTGACCCGGAGCAGGTACAGTCCCACACTGACCCAGGACAGGAACAGTCCAACACTGACCCAGGACGGGGACAGTCCCACACTGACCCAGGACAGGGACAGTCACTCACTGACCCAGGACAGGGACAGTCCAACACTGACCCAGGACAGGGACAGTCCAATACTGACCCAGGACAGGGACAGTCCCACACTGACCCAGGACAGGGGACAGTCCCACACTGACCCAGGACAGGGACAGTCCCACACTGACCCAGGCAGGTACAGTCCCACACTGACCTGGGACAGGGACAGTCCCACACTGACCCAGGACAGGGACAGTCCCACACTGACCCAGGCAGGTACAGTCCCACACTGATCTGGGACAGGGACAGTCCCACACTGACCCAGGACAGGTACAGTCCCACACTGACCCAGGATCCGGTCAGTCCCACACTGACCCGGGATAACGACAGCCCACATTGACGCAGGCAGGTACAGTCCCACACTGACCCAGGACAGGGACAGTCCCATACTGCCCCGGGACAGGGACAGTCCCACACTGACCTGGGACAGGTACAGTCCCACACTGACCCAGGACAGGGACAGTCCCACACTGACCCGGGACAGGGACAGTCCCACACGACTCAGGACAGGGACAGTCCCACACTGACCCAGGACAGGTACCGTCCCACACTGACCTGGGACAGGGACAGTCCCACACTGACCCAGGACAGGTACCGTCCCACACTGACCCGGGACAGGGACAGTCCCACACTGACCCAGGCAGGTACAGTCCCACACTGACCCAGGACAGGGACAGTCCCACACTGATCCGGGACAGGGACAGTCCCACACTGACCCGGAACAGGAACAGTCCCACACTGACCCAGGACAGGTACAGTCCCACGCTGAGCCGGGGTAGGTACAGTCCCACACTGACCCGGGACAGGGACAGGCGCACATTGACCCAGGACACGGACAGTCCCACAATGACCCAGGACAGGAACAGACCCACACTGTCCTGGGATCGGGACAGTCCCACATTGACCCGGGACAGGGACAAGCACACACTGACTCGTGAGAGGGACAGCCCCACACTGACCCAGGACAGGGACAGTGCCACACTGACCCGGGACAGGGACAGAACCACACTGACCCGGGGCAGGGACAGAACCACACTGACTCAGGACAGGGACAGTCCCACACTGAACGGGGACAGGGGACAGTCCCACACTGACCCAGGACAGGGACAGTCCCACACTGACCCGGGACAGGGACAGTCCCACACGACTCAGGACAGGGACAGTCCCACACTGACCCGGGACAGGGACAGGCGCACATTGACCCAGGACACGGACAGTCCCTCACTGACCCAGGACAGGAACAGACCCACACTGTCCTGGGATAGGGACAGTCCCACATTGACCCGGGACAGGGACAAGCACACACTGACCCGGGACAGGGACAGTCCCACACTGACCTGGGACAGGGACAGTCCCACACTGACCCGGGACAGGGACAGACCCACACTGACCCGGAACAGGGACAGTCCCACACTGACCCGGGACAGGGACAGTACCCACACTGACCCGGGACAGGGACAGACCCACACTGACCCGGAACAGGGACAGTCCCACACTGACCTGGGACAGGGACAGTCCCACACTGACCCGGGACAGGGACAGACCCACACTGACCCGGAACAGGGACAGTCCCACACTGACCCGGGACAGGGACAGTTCCCACACTGACCCGGGACAGGGACAGTCCCACACTGACCAGGGGCAGGGACAGTTCCCACACTGACTCAGGACAGGGACAGTCCCACACTGAACGGGGACAGGGACAGTCCCACACTGACCCAGGACAGGGACAGTCCCACACTGACCCGGGACAGGGACAGTTCCCACACTGACCCGGGACAGGGACAGTCCCACACTGACCAGGGGCAGGGACAGTTCCCACACTGACTCAGGACAGGGACAGTCCCACACTGAACGGGGACAGGGGACAGTCCCACACTGACCCAGGACAGGGACAGTTCCCACACTGACCCGGGACAGTGACAGTCCCACACTGACCAGGGGCAGGGACAGTTCCCACACTGACTCAGGACAGGGACAGTCCCACACTGAACGGGGACAGGGACAGTCCCACACTGACCCGGAACAGGGACAGTCCCACACTGACCCGGGACAGGGACAGTTCCCACACTGACCCGGGACAGGGACAGTCCCACACTGACCAGGGGCAGGGACAGTTCCCACACTGACTCAGGACAGGGACAGTCCCACACTGAACGGGGACAGGGACAGTCCCACACTGACCCGGGACAGGGACAGACCCGCACTGACCCGGAGCAGGTACAGTCCCACACTGACCCAGGACAGGTACAGTCCCACACTGACCCGGGACAGGTACAGTCCCACACTGACGCAGGCAGGTACAGTCCCACACTGACCCAGGACAGGGACAGTCCCAGACTGACCCGGGACAGGGACAGTCCCACACGACTCAGGACAGGTACAGTCCCAGACTGACCTGGGACAGGTACA
Source organism: Hemiscyllium ocellatum (assembly GCF_020745735.1). Classification (NCBI taxonomy): domain Eukaryota; kingdom Metazoa; phylum Chordata; class Chondrichthyes; order Orectolobiformes; family Hemiscylliidae; genus Hemiscyllium; species Hemiscyllium ocellatum. Next base: position 50,603,858 of record NC_083431.1, read on the forward strand.
GTCCCACACTGACCCAGGACAGGGACAGTCCCACACTGACCCGGGACATGGACAGTCCCACACAACTCAGGACAGGGACAGTCCCACACTGACCCAGGACAGGGACAGTCCCACACTGACCCGGGACAGGGACAGTCCCACACGACTCAGGACAGGTACAGTCCCAGACTGACCTGGGACAGGTACAGTCCCACACTGACCCGGGACAGGGACAGTCCCACACTGACCCAGGACAGGGACAGTCCCACACTGACCCGGGACAGGGACAGTCCCACACGACTCAGGACAGGTACAGTCCCAGACTGACCTGGGACAGGTACAGTCCCACACTGACCCAGGACAGGGACAGTCCCACACTGACCCGGGACAGGGACAGTCCCACACGACTCAGGACAGGGACAGTCCCACACTGACCCGGGACAGGTATAGTCCCACACTGACCCGGAGCAGGTACAGTCGCACACTGACCCGGAGCAGGTACAGTCCCACACTGACCCAGGACAGGAACAGTCCAACACTGACCCAGGACGGGGACAGTCCCACACTGACCCAGGACAGGGACAGTCACTCACTGACCCAGGACAGGGACAGTCCAACACTGACCCAGGACAGGGACAGTCCAATACTGACCCAGGACAGGGACAGTCCCACACTGACCCAGGACAGGGGACAGTCCCACACTGACCCAGGACAGGGACAGTCCCACACTGACCCAGGCAGGTACAGTCCCACACTGACCTGGGACAGGGACAGTCCCACACTGACCCAGGACAGGGACAGTCCCACACTGACCCAGGCAGGTACAGTCCCACACTGACCTGGGACAGGGACAGTCCCACACTGACCCAGGACAGGTACAGTCCCACACTGACCCAGGATCCGGTCAGTCCCACACTGACCCGGGATAACGACAGCCCACATTGACCCAGGCAGGTACAGTCCCACACTGACCCAGGACAGGGACAGTCCCATACTGCCCCGGGACAGGGACAGTCCCACACTGACCTGGGACAGGTACAGTCCCACACTGACCCAGGACAGGGACAGTCCCACACTGACCCGGGACAGGGACAGTCCCACACGACTCAGGACAGGGACAGTCCCACACTGACCCAGGACAGGTACCGTCCCACACTGACCTGGGACAGGGACAGTCCCACACTGACCCAGGACAGGTACCGTCCCACACTGACCCGGGACAGGGACAGTCCCACACTGACCCAGGCAGGTACAGTCCCACACCGACCCGGGACAGGTACAGTCCCACACTGACCCAGGCAGGTACAGTCCCACACTAACCCAGGACAGGTACAGTCCCAGACTGACCTGGGACAGGTACAGTCCCACACTGACCCAGGACAGGGACAGTCCCACACTGACCCGGGACAGGGACAGTCCCACACGACTCAGGACAGGGACAGTCCCACACTGACCTGGGACAGGTACCGTCCCACACTGACCCGGGACAGGTACAGTCCCACGCTGACCCAGGCAGGTACAGTCCCACACTGACCCAGGACAGGGACAGTCCCACACTGACCCGGGACAGGGACAGTCTCACACGACTCAGGACAGGGACAGTCCCACACTGACCCGGAACAGGGACAGTTCCACACTGACCCAGGACCGGGTCAGTCCCACACTGACCCAGGACAGGTACAGTCCCACACTGACCCGGGAGAACGACAGCCCACATTGACCCAGGCAGGTACAGTCCCACACTGACCCAGGACAGGGACAGTCCCATACTGCCCCGGGACAGGGACAGTCCCACACTGACCTGGGACAGGTACAGTCCCACACTGACCCAGGACAGGGACAGTCCCACACTGACCCGGGACAGGGACAGTCCCACACGACTCAGGACAGGGACAGTCCCACACTGACCCAGGACAGGTACCGTCCCACACTGACCTGGGACAGGGACAGTCCCACACTGACCTAGGACAGGTACCGTCCCACACTGACCCGGGACAGGGACAGTCCCACACTGACCCAGGCAGGTACAGTCCCACACTGACCCAGGACAGGGACAGTCCCACACTGACCCGGAACAGGGACAGTCCCACACTGACCCAGGACAGGTACAGTCCCACGCTGAGCCGGGGTAGGTACAGTCCCACACTTACCCGGGACAGGGACAGGCGCACATTGACCCAGGACACGGACAGTCCCTCACTGATCCAGGACAGGAACAGACCCACACTGTCCTGGGATAGGGACAGTCCCACATTGACCCGGGACAGGGACAAGCACACACTGACCCGGGACAGGGACAGTCCCACACTGACCTGGGACAGGGACAGTCCCACACTGACCCGGGACAGGGACAGACCCACACTGACCCGGAACAGGGAGAGTCCCACACTGACCCGGGACAGGGACAGTCCCACACTGACCCAGGACAGGGACAGACCCACACTGACCCAGGAGAGGGACAGTCCCACACTGACCCGGGACAGGGACAGTTCCCACACTGACCCGGGACAGGGACAGTTCCCACACTGACTCAGGACAGGGACAGTCCCATACTGCCCCGGGACAGGGACAGACCCGCACTGACCCGGAGCAGGTACAGTCCCACACTGACCCGGGACAGGTACAGTCCCACACTGACCCAGGCAGGTACAGTCCCACACTGACCCAGGACAGGTACAGTCCCAGACTGACCTGGGACAGGTACAGTCCCACACTGACCCAGGACAGGGACAGTCCCACACTGACCCGGGACAGGGACAGTCCCACACTGACCCGGGACAGGGACAGTCCCACACGACTAGGACAGGGACAGTCCCACACTGACCTGGGACAGGTACCGTCCCACACTGACCCGGGACAGGTACAGTCCCACACTGACCCAGGCAGGTACAGTCCCACACTGACCCAGGACAGGGACAGTCCCACACTGACCCGGGACAGGGACAGTCTCACACGACTCAGGACAGGGACAGTCCCACACTGACCCGGAACAGGGACAGTTCCACACTGACCCAGGACCGGGTCAGTCCCACACTGACCCAGGACAGGTACAGTCCCACACTGACCCGGGAGAACGACAGCCCACATTGACCCAGGCAGGTACAGTCCCACACTGACCCAGGACAGGGACAGTCCCATACTGCCCCGGGACAGGGACAGTCCCACACTGACCTGGGACAGGTACAGTCCCACACTGACCCAGGACAGGGACAGTCCCACACTGACCCGGGACAGGGACAGTCCCACACGACTCAGGACAGGGACAGTCCCACACTGACCCAGGACAGGTACCGTCCCACACTGACCTGGGACAGGGACAGTCCCACACTGACCTAGGACAGGTACCGTCCCATACTGACCCGGGACAGGGACAGTCCCACACTGACCCAGGCAGGTACAGTCCCACACTGACCCAGGACAGGGACAGTCCCACACTGACCCGGAACAGGGACAGTCCCACACTGTCCCAGGACAGGTACAGTCCCACGCTGAGCCGGGGTAGGTACAGTCCCACACTTACCCGGGACAGGGACAGGCGCACATTGACCCAGGACACGGACAGTCCCTCACTGATCCAGGACAGGAACAGACCCACACTGTCCTGGGATAGGGACAGTCCCACATTGACCCGGGACAGGGACAAGCACACACTGACCCGGGACAGGGACAGTCCCACACTGACCTGGGACAGGGACAGTCCCACACTGACCCGGGACAGGGACAGGCCCACACTGACCCGGAACAGGGAGAGTCCCACACTGACCCGGGACAGGGACAGTCCCACACTGACCCAGGACAGGGACAGACCCACACTGACCCAGGAGAGGGACAGTCCCACACTGACCCGGGACAGGGACAGTTCCCACACTGACCCGGGACAGGGACAGTTCCCACACTGACTCAGGACAGGGACAGTCCCATACTGCCCCGGGACAGGGACAGACCCGCACTGACCCGGAGCAGGTACAGTCCCACACTGACCCGGGACAGGTACAGTCCCACACTGACCCAGGCAGGTACAGTCCCACACTGACCCAGGACAGGTACAGTCCCAGACTGACCTGGGACAGGTACAGTCCCACACTGACCCAGGACAGGGACAGTCCCTCACTGATCCAGGACAGGAACAGACCCACACTGTCCTGGGATAGGGACAGTCCCACATTGACCCGGGACAGGGACAAGCACACACTGACCCGGGACAGGGACAGTCCCACACTGACCTGGGACAGGGACAGTCCCACACTGACCCGGGACAGGGACAGGCCCACACTGACCCGGAACAGGGAGAGTCCCACACTGACCCGGGACAGGGACAGTCCCACACTGACCCAGGACAGGGACAGACCCACACTGACCCAGGAGAGGGACAGTCCCACACTGACCCGGGACAGGGACAGTTCCCACACTGACCCGGGACAGGGACAGTTCCCACACTGACTCAGGACAGGGACAGTCCCATACTGCCCCGGGACAGGGACAGACCCGCACTGACCCGGAGCAGGTACAGTCCCACACTGACCCGGGACAGGTACAGTCCCACACTGACCCAGGCAGGTACAGTCCCACACTGACCCAGGACAGGTACAGTCCCAGACTGACCTGGGACAGGTACAGTCCCACACTGACCCAGGACAGGGACAGTCCCACACTGACCCGGGACAGGGACAGTCCCACACTGACCCGGGACAGGGACAGTCCCACACGACTAGGACAGGGACAGTCCCACACTGACCTGGGACAGGTACCGTCCCACACTGACCCGGGACAGGTACAGTCCCACACTGACCCAGGCAGGTACAGTCCCACACTGACCCAGGACAGGTACAGTCCCACACTGACCCGGGACAGGGACAGTCTCACACGACTCAGGACAGGGACAGTCCCACACTGACCCAGGACAGGTACCGTCCCACACTGACCTGGGACAGGGACAGTCCCACACTGACCTAGGACAGGTACCGTCCCACACTGACCCGGGACAGGGACAGTCACACACTGACCCAGGCAGGTACAGTCCCACACTGACCCAGGACAGGGACAGTCCCACACTGACCCGGAACAGGGACAGTCCCACACTGTCCCAGGACAGGTACAGTCCCACGCTGAGCCGGGGTAGGTACAGTCCCACACTGACCCGGGACAGGGACAGGCGCACATTGACCCAGGACACGGACAGTCCCTCACTGATCCAGGACAGGAACAGACCCACACTGTCCTGGGATAGGGACAGTCCCACATTGACCCGGAACAGGGACAAGCACACACTGACCCGGGACAGGGACAGTCCCACACTGACCTGGGACAGGGACAGTCCCACACTGACCCGGGATAGGGACAGACCCACACTGACCCGGAACAGGGACAGTCCCACACTGACCCGGGACAGGGACAGTCCCACACTGACCCAGGACAGGGACAGACCCACACTGACCCAGGAGAGGGACAGTCCCACACTGACCCGGGACAGGGACAGTTCCCACACTGACCCGGGACAGGGACAGTTCCCACACTGACTCAGGACAGGGACAGTCCCACACTGAACGCGGACAGGGGACAGTCCCACACTGACCCAGGACAGGGACAGTCCCACACTGACCCGGGACAGGGACAGACCCGCACTGACCCGGAGCAGGTACAGTCCCACACTGACCCAAGACAGGGACAGTCCAACACTGACCCAGGACGGGACAGTCCCACACTGACCCAGGACGGGGACAGTCACACACTGACCCAGGACAGGGACAGTCCAACACTGACCCAGGACGGGGACAGTCCCTCACTGACCCGGGACAGGGACAGTCACACACTGACCCAGGACAGGGACAGTCCAACACTGACCCAGGACGGGGACAGTCCCACACTGACCCAGGACAGGGACAGTCACACACTGACCCAGGACAGGAACAGTCCAACACTGACCCAGGACAGGGGCAGTCCCACACTGACCCAGGAGAGGGACAGTCCCACACTGACCCAGGACAGGGACAGTCCCACACTGACCCAGGACAGGGACAGACCCGCACTGACCCGGAGCAGGCACATTCCCACACTGACCCAGGACAGGGACAGTCCAACCCTGACCCAGGACGGGGACAGTCCCACACTGACCCAGGACAGGGACAGTCACACACTGACCCAGGACAGGGACAGTCCAACACTGACCCAGGACGGGGACAGTCCCACACTGACCCGGGACAGGGACAGTCACACACTGACCCAGGACAGGGACAGTCCAACACTGACCCAGGACGGGGACAGTCCCACACTGACCCAGGACAGGGACAGTCACACACTGATCCAGGACAGGGACAGTCCAACACCGACCCAGGACAGGGGCAGTCCCACACTGACCCAGGAGAGGGACAGTCCCACACTGACCAGGGACTGGGACAGTTCCCACACTGACCCGGGACAGGGACAGTCCCACACTGACCCAGGACAGGGGCAGTCCCACACTGACCCAGGAGAGGGACAGTCCCACACTGACCCGGGACAGGGACAGTCCAACACTGACCCAGGACAGGGACAGTCCCACACTGACCCAGGACAGGGGACAGTCCCACACTGACCCAGGAGAGGGACAGTCCCACACTGACCCGGGACAGGGACAGACCCACACTGACCCAGGACAGGGACAGTCCCATACTGCCCCGGGACAGGGACAGTCCCACACTGACCTGGGTAGGGACAGTCCCACACTGACCTGGGACATGGACAGTCCCACACTGACCCAGGACCGGGTCAGTCCCACACTGACCCAGGACAGGGACAGTCCCACACTGATCCGGGATAACGACAGCCCACATTGACCCAGGCAGGTACAGTCCCACACTGACCCAGGACAGGGTCAGTCCAACACTGACCCAGGACAGGGACAGTCCCACACTGACCCAGGCAGGTACAGTCCCACACTGACCCAGGACAGGGACAGTCCCACACTGACCCAGGACAGGGACAGTAAAACACTGACCCAGGCAGTTACAGTCCCACACTGACCCAGGCAGGTACAGTCCCACACTGACCCGGGACAGGGACAGTTCCCACACTGACCCGGGACAGGGACAGTCCCACACTGACCCGGGACAGGGACAGTTCCCACACTGACCCGGGACAGGGACCGTCCCACACTGACTCAGGACAGGGACAGTCCCACACTGAACGAGGACAGGGGACAGTCCCACACTGACCCGGGACAGGGACCGTCCCACACTGACTCAGGACAGGGACAGTCCCACACTGAACGAGGACAGGGGACAGTCCCACACTGACCCGGGACAGGGACAGACCCGCACTGACCCGCAGCAGGTACAGTCCCACACTGACCCAGGACAGGGACAGTCCAACACTGACCCAGGACGGGGACAGTCCCACACTGACCCAGGACAGGGACAGTCCAATACTGACCCAGTCAGGTACAGTCCCACACTGACCCAGGACAGGGACAGTCCCATACTGACCCGGGACAGGGACAGTCCCACACTGACCCGGGGCAGTGACAGTCCCACACTGACCCGGGATAACGACAGCCCGCACTGACCCAGGACAGGGACAGTCCCACACTGACCCAGGCAGGTACAGTCCCACACTGACCCAGGACAGGGACAGTCCCATACTGACCCAGGACAGGGACAGTCCCACACTGACCCGGGACAGGGACAGTCCAACACTGACCCAGGACGGGGACAGTTCCACACTGACCCAGGACAGGGACAGTCCAATACTGACCCGGGACAGGGACAGTCCAACACTGACCCAGGACAGGGACAGTCCCACACTGACCCAGGACAGGGACAGTCCCACACTGACCCAGGACCGGGTCAGTCCCACACTGACCCAGGACAGGGACTGTCCCACACTGATCCGGGATAACGACAGCCCACATTGACCCAGGCAGGTACAGTCCCACACTGACCCAGGCAGGTACAGTCCCACACTGACCCAGGACAGGGACAGTCCCACACTGACCCAGGACAGGGACAGTAAAACACTGACCCAGGCAGTTACAGTCCCACACTGACCCAGGCAGGTACAGTCCCACACTGACCCGGGACAGGGACAGTTCCCACACTGACCCGGGACAGGGACAGTCCCACACTGACCCGGGACAGGGACAGTTCCCACACTGACCCGGGACAAGGACCGTCCCACACTGACCCGGGGCAGGGTCAGTTCCCACACTGACTCAGGACAGGGACAGTCCCACACTGAACGGGGACAGGGGACAGTCCCACACTGACCCGGGACAGGGACAGACCCGCACTGACCCGGAGCAGGTACAGTCCCACACTGACCCAGGACAGGGACAGTCCAACACTGACCCAGGACGGGGACAGTCCCACACTGACCCAGGACAGGGACAGTCCAATACTGACCCAGGCAGGTACAGTCCCACACTGACCCAGGACAGGGACAGTCCCATACTGACCCGGGACAGGGACAGTCCCACACTGACCCGGGACAGGGACAGTCCAACACTGACCCGGGATAACGACAGCCCGCACTGACCCAGGACAGGGACAGTCCCACACTGTCCCAGGCAGGTACAGTCCCACACTGACCCAGGACAGGGACAGTCCCATACTGACCCGGGACAGGGACAGTCCCACACTGACCCGGGACAGGGACAGTCCCACACTGACCCGGGATAACGACTGCCCGCACTGACCCGGAGCAGGTACAGTCCCACACTGACCCAGGACAGGGACAGTCCAACACTGACCCAGGACGGGGACAGTTCCACACTGACCCAGGACAGGGACAGTCCAATACTGACCCAGGACAGGGACAGTCCCACACTGACCCAGGAGAGGGACAGTCCCACACTGACCCAGGCAGGTACAGTCCCACACTGACCCAGGACAGGGACAGTCCCACACTGACCCGGGACAGGGACAGTCCCACACTGACCCGGGACAGGGACAGTCCCACACTGACCCGGGACAGGGACTGTCCAATACTGACCCGGGACAGGGACAGTCCCACACTGACCCAGGACCGGGTCAGTCCCACACTGACCTGGGTAGGGACAGTCCCACACTGACCTGTGACATGGACAGTCCCACACTGACCCAGGACCGGGTCAGTCCCACACTGACCCAGGACAGGGACAGTCCCACACTGATCCGGGATAACGACAGCCCACATTGACCCAGGCAGGTACAGTCCCACACTGACCCAGGACAGGGTCAGTCCAACACTGACCCAGGACAGGGACAGTCCCACACTGACCCAGGCAGGTACAGTCCCACACTGACCCAGGACAGGGACAGTCCCACACTGACCCAGGACAGGGACAGTAAAACACTGACCCAGGCAGGTACAGTCCCACACTGACCCGGGACAGGGACAGTTCCCACACTGACCCGGGACAGGTACAGTCCCACACTGACCCGGGACAGGGACAGTTCCCACACTGACGCGGGACAGGGACCGTCCCACACTGACTCAGGACAGGGACAGTCCCACACTGAACGAGGACAGGGGACAGTCCCACACTGACCCGGGACAGGGACAGACCCGCACTGACCCGGAGCAGGTACAGTCCCACACTGACCCAGGACAGGGACAGTCCAACACTGACCCAGGACGGGGACAGTCCCACACTGACCCAGGACAGGGACAGTCCAATACTGACCCAGGCAGGTACAGTCCCACACTGACCCAGGACAGGGTGAGTCCCACACTGACCCAGGACAGGGACAGTCCCACACTGACCCAGGACAGGGACAGTTCCACACGACCCAGGACAGGGACAGTCCCACACTGACCCAGGACAGGGACAGACCCACACTGACCCAGGACCGGGCCAGTCCCACACTGACCCGGGACAGGAACAGTCCCACACTTACCTGGGTAGGGACAGTCCCACACTGACCCAGGACAGGACAGTTCCACACTGACCCGGGACAGGTACAGTCCCACACTGACCCAGGACAGGGACAGTTCCACACTGACCCAGGATCCGTTCCCCCGTGTGCCAACATTATTCAGACTGATCCAGTCCAGTTGATGAGCAATTTTATTTCACAAGTGTCTCCTGTCGATGTTTAATCGTCCATAGCTTTAGTCATCCGGGGAGCTCTGTCCTTGAAGACCATCCTTTCTCCCTTGATTAGATTAGACTTACAGTGTGGAAACAGGCCCTTCGGCCCAACAAGTCCACACCGACCCGCCGAAGCGCAACCCACCCATACCCCTACATTTACCCCTTACCTAACACTACGGGCAATTTAGCATGGCCAATTCACCTGACCCGCACATCTTTGTGACTGTGGGAGGAAACCGGAGCACCCGGAGGAAACCCACGCAGACACGGGGAGAACGTGCAAACTCCACACAGTCAGTCGCCTGAGTCGGGAATTGAACCCGGGTCTACAGGCGCTGTGAGGCAGCGGTGCTAACCACTGTGCCACCGTGCCGCCCAGAGACTTGCTTCCAGTCTCTATTGAAAATATCTCCCAGTTTGAGTTTCTCATTATTTTATTGCTGTTATCTGTTAATCTTCGGCCCTAACCCCTTTGAGCCTGATCCTTCATCAATCAATGGAAGTCCCTCTTCCTAGCAGTGATTTTCCTGTTTGCACTCTTTCCTTTATCCCTCACATCGCTCTCAACTTTGTGCTCACTGCTCCTCAAACATACCGCGCACTCAACCATGAACCATTCAATTCTCAGACTCACAGCCAACACCATGTCCTGCTCAGTGGGCTGGAAGCATATTTAGTGAGTGTGTTTGGCTGCATATTTGAAGAATTCTTCATTCTGTGTGTCCTCAATGCTATTACTGTGACAACTTTCAGTCAGACCATTGAGAATCTCTCATCACCTTTACAATGTAGCTCCTCCGTCTTTCTGAAAACTTACCTGAAAATTGCCTTCTTTATTTCTCCTGGAGGTCCATAGCAAGTGTGACACCCCACACGGTGACGTTCTTTTTAATGGTCCTTTAGTTTCTAGGATCAGCCTTTGAGCTCCTTGCATGATGCGTCAATCTCTTTGACCAAAGTTGGCACCACCTTCTGTTTACATCCCCATCTACTCCAAACGCACTGGGAGCACAGGAGAAAGGGATGATACTGGAGATCAGAGTCAAAACCTGTAGTGCTGGAAAAGCACAGCAGGTCAGGCAGCATCCGAGGAGCAGGAGAGTCGACATTTCGAGCAATAGCCCTTCATCAGGAATGTGGTGGTTGGGGTTTTGGGGAGCTGAGAGACATTGGGAGGAATAAACATCATGTTCAGCATCCCTTACTTGGGCCAGGTTTCTGATACTCATTGTATGAATTCAATGAGGCAGCATTTATTGGCCATTCCTACCGGCCTTTGAGAAGGTGCCTAGTGGGTTGCCAGCTTCAACCAGTGCGGTTTAGACACACCCATGGGGCGAGGGATTCCAGGAGTCTGACCCAGCAACAGTGAAGGAACGGCAATATCCTGCCAAGTCAGGATGGGGAGTGGTTTGGATGGGAACTTGTGGGGGTGGTGGTGTTCCTGTGTATCAGTGTCAGGCTGAGGGGGTGGAGATGGTCACTTTCCTCAGAGTGATGATGACCAATAACCTGTCCTGGACCTTCCCGTGTGGATCACGAAGGTACAACAGCACCTCTTCTTCCTCAAGCAGCTCAGGAAGTTTGACGTACTTATAAGAACCCTCACCAGCCTCTACCAATGCCCCACTAAGAGCACAGTGTCCAGGTGCATAACCGCCTGGTACACCAACTGTTCTCCCCAGGACCGTACAAAACTACAGAAGGTGCTGTGCACAGCCCAGCCCCTCACGGAAACTGACCTCCCACCCATCGGCTCCATTTACACAGTTCACTGCAGCAGAAAGGCTGCCAACATCATCAAAGCCCCCTCCCACCCTGATAATGATCTCCTATAACCTCTTCCCGCAGGGAGAAGGTACAGAAGCTTGAACACACACACACACACACACACACACACACCAACAAGTTCAGGGACAGCTTCTTCCTGGCTGTTCTCATACTGCTGAGATGTGATCTATATGGACTTCAGTAAGGCGTTCGACGAGGTTCCCCATGGGAGGCTGATTAGCAAGGTTAGACCTCATGGAATACAGGGAGAACTACCCATTTAGATACAGAACTGGCTCAAAGGTAGAAGAAAGAGGGTGGTGGTGGAGGGTTTTTCAGACTGGAGGCCTGTGACCAGTGGAGTGCCACAAGGATCGGTGCTGGGCCTTCTATTGTTTGTCATTTTTATAAATTATTTGGATGTGAGCATAAAAGGGAAAGTTAGTAAGTTTGCAGATGAGACCAAAATTGGAGGGGTAGTGGACGGTGAAGAGGGTTACCTCAGATTACAACAGGATCTTGACCAGATGGGCCAATGGGCTGAGAAGTGGCAGATGGAGTTTAACTCAGATAAATGCGAGGTGCTGCATTTTGGGAAAGCAAATCTTGGGATAGCAGGACTGATACACTTCATGGTAAGGTCCTAGGGAGTGTTGCTGAACAAGAAGACCTTGGAGTGGCACGATGGCACAGTGGTTAGCATTGCTGCCCCAGAGACCCAGGTTCAATTCCTGCCTCAGGTGATTGTCTGTGCAGGTTCATAGCTCCTTGAAAGTGGAGTCGCAGGTAGATAGGATAGTGAAGGTGGCGCTTGGTATGCTTTCTTTTATTGGTCAGGGTATTGAGTACAGGAGTTGGGAGGTCATGTTGCGGCCATACAGGACATTGGTTAGTCACTGTTGGAATATTGCGTTCAATTCTGGTCTCCGTCCTATTTGAAAGATGTTGTGAAACATGAAAGTGTTCAGAAAAGATTTACAAGGATGTTGCCAGGGTTGGAGGATCTGAGCTACAGAGAGAGGCTGAACAGGCTGGGGCTGTTTTCCCTGGAGCATCAGAGGCTGAGGGGTGACCTTATAGTGGTTTATGAAATTACGAGGGGCATGGATAGGGTAAATAGACAAAGTCTTTTCCCTGGAGTTGGGGGAGTCCAGAACTAGAGGGCATAGGTTTAGAGTAAGAGGGGAAAGATATATAAAAAAAGAGACCTAAGGGGCAACTTTTTCACACAGAGGGTGGTATGTGTATGGAATGAGCTGCCAGAGGATGTGGTGGAGGCTGGTACAATTGCAACATTTAAGAGGCATTTGGATGGGTATATGAATAGGAAGGGTTTGGAGGGGGATATGGGCCGGGTGCTGGCAGGTGGAACTAGATTGGGTTGGGATATCTGGTCAGCATGGACGGGTGGGACCGAAGGGTCTGTTTCCATGCTGTACAACTCTATGACTGTATGCTGAATGGACTCTTTAACTCAAAACAGTGCTGGTCTGGTTCATATTTATCTTGGTTAGTTCATGCCCTGTGTGCAGTGTAACTTGTATGCCTTACTCTGCCCAGGATTTTTTTTCCTCCCTATGATCTATGTCCTTGATTACTATGATCTGCGTGTACCGCTCACCAACTAAGCTCTTCACTCTATTTGGGCACACACCACAATAAATCAAACCCGATCCAATTTGCTGCCTTTGTCCCTCGAGATGGAAGTGATTGTGGGTTTGGAAGGTGCTGTCTAAGAATCTTTGGTGAATTTCTGCAGAGAGTACCCACTGCTGAGGCTGAGCATTGATGGTGGAGGGTGTGGATGTTTGTGGGTGTGATGCTGATGAAGTGGGCTGTTTTCTCCTGGATGGTGTTGAGCTCCTTGAGTGTTGTTGGAGCCACACCCTTCAGGCAAGTGGGGAGTATTCCATCCCCCTCCTGACTGTGCCTTGTAGATGGTGGGCCAGGCTTTGCGGAGTCAGGAGGTGAGTTACTCACCACAATATTCCTAGCCTCTGACCTGCTTGTGATTATGAGGTGAGTCCATTTCAGTTTCTGGTCAATGGTAAGCCCCCCGGATGTTCATGGTGGGGGATTCAGTGATAGCAGTGCCGTTGATTATGAACAGGCTGTGGTTCGATTCTCGGTTGGATTTGTGTGGTGCACCTTTACATCACATCATCTGCCCATGTGGCCATTGCAGTTGGAGTTACACCTCTGCACCTTTACACAAATGCATTTTACCATCTTGCTTACATTCCCCCACTGCCTCCTGCCTGGAAATTACCAAACAGCCTGTGTCCCCCACTCCTCTGTCAATCTTGTATCTTGTATCAGAACATCAACAAACAGTGACCAGTCAATGTAAACCGCCATCTCCCAGGCATGGAGCACGTGCAGGATTCCGCTCCGGTCTGTAACACAGTCAGGATTAACCCTGACAAACCAGGAAGGAAGGGCAGAGATGGAGAGTCCGGATTCTCAGGGATTACAGCAACATGCGGCAATAGGACATGGCGCTGGCTTACTGTCAATACAGACAGACCCTCACACTCATCCCCTCACCCTCACCCTCATCCCCTCACCCCATCCCCTCACCCCATCCCCTCACCCTCACCCCCATCCCCTAAACCCTCATCCCCTCACCCTCACCCTCACCCCCATCCCCTCACTCTGACCCTCACCCTCATTCCCTCTCCCTCACACTCACCCACACCCCCATCCCCTCACCCTCACCCTCACCCTCAGCCTCACTACCTCACCCTCATACCCTCACCCTCATCCTCACCCCCATCCCCACACCCTGACCCTCACCCCCATCCCCTCACCCTCACCCTCACTACCTCACCCTCATCCACTTACCCTCACCCTCACCCTCACTACCTCACCCTCACCCTCACCCCATCCCCTCACCCTTACCCCCATCCCCTCACCCTCACCCCATCCCCTAAACCCTCATCCCCTCACCCTCACCCTGACCCTCACCCTCACACTCACCCACACCCCATCCCCTCACCCTCACCCTCACCCTCAACCTCACTACCTCACCCTCATCCCCTCACCCTCACCCCTCCCTCACTACCTCACCCTCATCCACTTACCCTCACCCTCACTACCTCACCCTCATCCCCTCACCCCACTCACCTTCACTCTCATCACCGACCTCACCCTCATCCCCCTCACCCTCAGCCCCATTCCCTCACACTCACCCTCATCACCTCATCCTCATCCTCATCTTCACCCTCACTCTCACTACCTCACCCTTATCCCCTCACCCCCTCACACTCACCCTCATCCCCTCACCCTCATCCCCTCACCCTCATCCCCTCACCTCCCTCACCCTCACCCCCCTCACCCCATCCCCTCACCCTCATCACCTCACCCTCACCCTCATCCCCTCATCACCATCCCCTCACCCCCATCCCCTCACCCCATCCTTCACCCTCACCCCCATCCCCTCATCACCATCCCCTCACCCCCATCCCCTCACCCCATCCTTCACCCTCACCCCATCCCCTCACCCCCAACCCCTCACCCCATCCCCTCACCCTCACCCCCCTCACCCCATCCCCTCACCCTCATCACCTCACCCTCACCCTCATCCCCTCATCACCATCCCCTCACCCCCATCCCCTCACCCCATCCTTCACCCTCACCCCCATCCCCTCATCACCATCCCCTCACCCCCATCCCCTCACCCCATCCTTCACCCTCACCCCATCCCCTCACCCCCAACCCCTCACCCCATCCCCTCACCCTCACCCCCCTCACCCCATCCCCTCACCCTCATCACCTCACCCTCACCCCCATCCCCTCATCACCATCCCCTCACCCCCATCCCCTCACCCCATCCTTCACCCTCACCCCATCCCCTCACCCCCAACCCCTCACCCCCATCCCCTCACCCTCATCCCCTCACCCTCACCCCCATCCCCTCACCCTCACCCCATCCCCTCACCCCCATCCCCTCACCCCCATCCCCTCACCCTCATCCCCTCACCCTCACCCCCATCCCCTCACCCTCTTCCCCTCACCCTCACCCCCATCCCCTCACCCTCACCTCCATCCCCTTGCTCTCACCCCCCTCCCCTCACCCCCATCCCCTCACCCTCATCCCCTCACCCTCACCCCATTCCCTCACCCCATCCCCTCACCCCCATCCCCTCACCCTCACTCCATCCCCTTACCCTCATCCCCTCACCCTCATCCCCTCCCCCTTAACCCCATCCCCTCACCCTCATTCCCATCCCCCACCCTCACCCCTTCCCCTCACCCTCACCCTCATCCCCTCACCTTCATTCCCATCCCCTCACCCTCAGCCTCACCCCATCCCCTCACCCTCACTCCCTCACCCTCCTTCCCTCACCCACACTCCCTCACCCTCATCCTCTCACCCTCACCCCCTCACCCTCACCCCCTCACCCTCACTCCCATCCCCTCACCCCCATCACCACACACCCTCACCCTCACTCCCATCACCACACACCCTCACTCCCTCACCCTCACCCTCACCCTCAGCCCCTCACCCACAGCCTCAGTCCTAGTCAGTCCCTTATACAAACGATGAGTGTGCAATGCACTGATCGATCTGTTAACTCAAGCCATGGTTTAAATAGTGTTACAGTCCAACAGGTTCATCTGAAACGAGAAGCTTTTCAAAACCCATTCCCCTTCCTTGGGAGATACTGAGAGAGAATACAGCGGACACACAGCTCGGACTAAAACATCAAAGGCTCATACAACTGATCTAAATATACTGCACAAACTGAGGTGTCTATGAGGTTATTAATCAGTTCAAATGGAGATGTACGTCTCGATGGAAGAATCTGGTTTCGATCTGCTTTTGTCCACCTCAAAATGATGCAGAGAAACTGTGAACTCAATCGCAGATCCCAGGCATCAACAAACCCTCGCAGCTCCCCTTGGTGGACAGAAAGAGTGGGGACAACCAGTGTGTTCAAAACCCCCAGAAAAAACTCAAATGACATCTCAAAGGTAACAAGGCAAACATGCACAGGTATACACACTTAGCTGTGTCGAGGACGGTGTGCTGTGTACAGGTATGCACACACAGCTGTATCTAGCACAGTGTGCCGTGTACAGGTATACACACTTAGCTGTGTCTAGGACAGTGTGCTGTGTACAGGTACACACACTCAGCTGTATCTAGCACAGTGTGCCGTGTACAGGTATACACACTTAGCTGTGTCTAGCACAGTGTGCCGTGTACAGGTACACACACTCAGCTGTGTGTAGGACAGTGTGCTGTGTACAGGTATACACACTCAGCTGTATCTAGGACAGCGTGCTATGTACAGGTCCATACAGCGAGATATAACTAGGACAGTGTGCTGTGTCCAGGTACATACAGTGAGCTGTAACAAGGACAGGATGTTATGCACTGGTACAGACAGGGAGCTGTAACTGTGACAGTGTGCTGTGTACAGGTACATACAGCGAACTGTAACTAGGACAGGGTTCTGTGCACAGGTACATGCCGTGAGCTATATCTACGGCAGTGTGCTGTGTACAGGTACATACAGTGAGCTGTAACTAGGACAGTGTGCTATGTACAGGTCCATACAGCGAGATATAACTAGGACAGTGTGCTGTGTACAGGTACATACAGTGAGCTGTATCTAGGACAATGTGCTATGTACAGGTCCATACAGCGAGATATAACTAGGACAGTGTGCTGTGTACAGGTACATACAGTGAGCTGTAACAAGGACAGGGTGTTATGCACTGGTACAGACAGGGAGCTGTAACTGTGACAGTGTGCTGTGTACAGGTACATACAGTGAACTGTAACTAGGACAGGGTTCTGTGCACAGGTACATGCCGTGAGCTGTATCTACGGCAGTGTGCTGTGTACAGGTATATACAGTGAGCTGTAACTAGGACAGTGTGCTATGTACAGGTCCATACAGCGAGATATAACTCGGACAGTGTGCTGTGTCCAGGTACATACAATGAGCTGTATCTAGGACAGTGCACTGTATCCAGGTACATACATTGAGCTGTAACTAGGACAGTGTGATGTGTACAGGTACATACAGTGAGCTGTAACTAGAACATTGTGCTGTGTACAGGTACATACAGTGAGCTGCATCTAGGATAGTGTGCTGTGTCCAGGTACACACAATGAGCTGTAACTAGGACAGGTTGTTGTGCACAGGTACATGCAGTGAGATGTATCTAGGATAGTGTGCTGTGCACAGGTACATACACTGAGCTGTAACTATGTCAGTGTACTGTGTACAAGTAAATACAGTGAGCTGTAACTAGGACAGTGTACTGTGTACAGGTACATTCAGTGAGTTGTGTCTAGGACAGTGTGCTGGGTATAGGTACATTCTGTGATCTGTCACTAGGACAGAGTTCCGTGTACAGGTACATAGATAGAGCTGTAACCTCGACAGGGTGCTGTGTACAGGTACATACAATGAGCTGTAACTGGGACAGGGATCTGTGTACAGGTATATGCAGTGAGCTGTAACTAGGACAGTGTGCTGTGTACAGGTACATACAGTGAGCTGTATCTAGGACAGTGTGCTGGGTACAGGTACATACAGTGAGCTGTATCTAGGACAGTGTGCTGTGTACAGGTACATGCAGTGAGCTGTATCTAGGACAGTGTGCTGGGTACAGGTACATACTGTGATCTGTCATTAGGACAGAGTTCCGTATACTGGTACATAGAGAGAGCTGCAACTACGACAGTGTGCTGTGTACAGGTACATACAGTGAACTGTAACTGGGACAGGTATCTGTGTACAGGTATATACAGTGAGCTTTAACTAGGACAGTGTGCTGTGCACAGGAACAAACAGTGAGATGTAACTAGGACAGTGTGCTGCATACATGTACATACACTGAGCTGTAACTAAGACAGGGCGCTGTGTACATGTACATATTGTGTGATGTAGCTGGGATAGCGTGCTGTGTACAGGTTCATACAGTGAGCTGTAGCTAGGACAGTGTGCTTTGTACAGATACATACAAGAAGCTGTAACTAGGAGAAGGTGCTGTGTACAGGTACAGAGTTAGCTGTACCTGAGACAGGGTTCTGTGTCCAGGTACATACAGTGAGCTGTAACTAAGACAGGGTCTTGTGTACAGGTACATACAGTGATCTAAAACCAGGACAGTGTGCTGTGCACAGGTACATACAGTGAGCTGTAACTGGGATAGTGTGCTGTTTACAGGTGCAGACAGTGAGTTGTAACTAGGACAGTGTGCTGTGCACAGGTACATACTGTGAGCTGTGACAAGACAGTGTGGTGTGCACAGGTACATACAGTGAGCTGTAACTCGGAGAGTGTGCTATGTGCTGCTACATTCAGTGAGCTATATCTAGGACAGTGTGCTATGTCCAGCTACATACAGTGAACTATGACTAGTTCAGTGTGCTGTGTACAGGTACATACAATGAGCTGTAACTACGACAGGGTGTTGTGCACAGGTACAGACAGGGAGCTATAACTGTGACAGTGTGCTGTGTACAGGTACATGCAGTGAGCTTTATCTCGGGCAGTGTGCTATATACAGGTACATACAATGAGCTGTAATAAGGACAGGTTGTTATGCACAGGTACAGACAGGGAGCTGTAACTGTGACAGTGTGCTGTGTACAGGTACATACAGTGAACTGTAACTAGGACAGGGTTCTGTGCACAGGTACTTGCAGTGAGCTGTATCTACGGCAGTGTGCTGTGTACAGGTACATACAGTGAGCTGTAACTAGGACAGTGTGCTGTGTACAGGTACATACAGTGAGCTGTAACTCGGACTGTGTGCTATGTACAGGTACATTCAGTGAGCTGTATCTAGGACAGTGTGCTATGTACAGCTACATACAGTGAACTATGACTAGTTCAGTGTGCTGTGTACAGGTACATACAATGAGCTGTAACTAGGACAGGTGTTGTGCACAGGTACAGACAGGGAGCTGTAACTGTGAAAATGTGCTGTGTACAGGTACATGCAGTGAGCTGTATCTAGGACAGTGTGCTGTGTACAGGTACATACAATGAGCTGTAACAAGGACAGGGTGTTATGCACAGGTACAGACAGGGAGCTGTAACTGTGACAGTGTGCTGTGTACAGGTACAGACAGTGAACTGTAACTAGGACAGTGTTCTGTGCACAGGTACATGCAGTGAGCTGTATCTATGGCAGTGTGCTGTGTACAGGTACATACAGTGAGCTGTAACTAGGACAGTGCCCTGTATCGAGGTACATACAGTGAGCTGTAGCTAGGACAGGGATCTGTGTACAGGTACCTACAGTGAGCTGTATCTAGGACTGTGTGCTGTGAACAGGTACATACAATGAGCTGTAACTGGGACAGTGTGCTGTGTATAGGTACATACTATGAGCTGTATCTAGGACAGTGCGCTGTGTACAGGTACATACAGTGAGCTGTATCTAGGACAGTGTGCTGTGTACCGGCACATACTGTGAGCTGTATCTAGGACAATGTGCTGTGTACAGGTGCATACAGTGAGCTGTGATTAGGACAGTGTGCTGTGTACCGGCACATACTGTGAGCTGTATCTAGGACAGTGTGCTGTGTCCAGCTACATACAGTGAACTATGACTAGTTCAGTGTGCTGTGTACAGGTACATACATTGAGCTGTAACCAGGACAGGGTGTTGTGCAAAGGTACAGCTAGGGAGCTGTAACTTTGACAGTTGCTGTGTACAGGTACATACAGTGAACTGTAACTAGGACAGGATTCTGTGTGTAGGTACATGCAGTGAGCTGTATCTAGGACAGTGTGCTGTGTACAGGTGCATACAGTGAGCTGTATTTGGACTGTGTGGTGTGAGCAGGTACATACAATGAGCTGTAACTGGGACAGTGTGCTGTGAACAGGTACATACAATGAGCTGTATCTAGGATAGTGTGCTGTGTACAGGTACATACAGTGAGCTGTATCTAGGACAGTGTGCTGTGTACCGGCACATACTGTGAGCTGTAACTAGGACAGTGAGCTGTGTACAGGTACATACAATGAGCTGTATCTAGGACAGTGTGCTGTGTACAAGTACATACACTGAGCTGTATGTAGGACAGTGTGCCGTGTACCGGCACATACTGTGAGCTGTAACTAGGACAGTGAGCTGTGTACAGGTACATACAATGAGCTGTATCTAGGACAGTGTGCTGTGTACAAGTACATACAGTGAGCTGTATGTAGGACAGTGTGCCGTGTACCGGCACATACTGTGAGCTGTAACTAGGACAGTGAGCTGTGCACAGGTACGTACAGTGAGCTGTATCGAGGACAGGGATCTGTGTACAGGTACATACAGTGAGCTGTATCTCGGACTGTGTGCTGTGAACAGGTACATACAATGATCTGTAACTGGGACAGTGTGCTGTTTACAGGTGCAGACAGTGAGTTGTAACTAGGACAGTGTGCTGTGCACAGGTACATACTGTGAGCTGTGACAAGACAGTGTGGTGTGCACAGGTACATACAGTGAGCTGTAACTTGGAGAGTGTGCTATGTGCTGCTACATTCAGTGAGCTATATCTAGGACAGTGTGCTATGTCCAGCTACATACAGTGAACTATGACTAGTTCAGTGTGCTGTGTACAGATACATACAATGAGCTGTAACTGTGACAGTGTGCTGTGTACAGGTACATGCAGTGAGCTTTATCTCGGACAGTGTGCTATATACAGGTACATACAATGAGCTGTAATAAGGACAGGTTGTTATGCACAGGTACAGACAGGGAGCTGTAACTGTGACAGTGTGCTGTGTACAGGTACATACAGTGAGCTGTAACTAGGACAATGTGATGTGTACAGGTCCATACAGCGAGATATAACTAGGACAGTGTGCTGTGTCCAGGTACATACAGTCAGCTGTATCAAGGACAGTGCACTGTATCCAGGTACATACAGTGAGCTGTAACTAGGACAGTGTGATGTGTACAGGTACATACAGTGAGCTGTAACTAGAACATTGTGCTGTGTACAGGTACATACAGTGAGCTGTATCTAGGACAGTGTGCTGTGTCCAGGTACACACAATGAGCTGTAACTAGGACAGGTTGTTGTGCACAGGTACGTGCAGTGAGATGTATCTAGGATAGTGTGCTGTGCGCAGGTACATACACAATGAGCTGTAACTATGTCAGTGTACTGTGTACAAGTAAATACAGTGAGCTGTAACTAGGACAGTGTACTGTGTACAGGTACATTCAGTGAGTTGTGTCTAGGACAGTGTGCTGGGTATAGGTACATTCTGTGATCTGTCACTAGGACAGAGTTCCGTGTATTGGTACATAGATAGAGCTGTAATCTCGACAGGGTGCTGTGTACAGGTACATACAATGAGCTGTAACTGGGACAGGGATCTGTGTACAGGTATATGCAGTGGGCTGTAACTAGGACAGTGTGCTGTGTACAGGTACATACAGTGAGCTGTCATTAGGACAGAGTTCCGTGTACTGGTACATAGAGAGAGCTGCAACTACGACAGTGTGCTGTGTACAGGTACATACAGTGAACTGTAACTGGGACAGGTATCTGTGTACAGGTATATACAGTGAGCTGTAACTAGGACAGTGCTGTGTACAGGTGCATACAGTGAGCTGTAACTAAGACAGGGTGCTGTGTAGAGGTACATACAATGAGCTGTACCTGGGAGAGTGTGCTATGTACAGGTACATACACTGAGAGGTAATTGGAATGGGCTGCCGTGTACAGCACCTTCATTGTACTGTAACATGGATAGGGTGCAGAGTGCAGGTATATGCACCCGCTGCCACAAGGACAGTGTGCTGTGTACAGGTACATACAGTGAGCTGTAACTAGGACAGTGTGCTGTGTACAGGTACATACAGTGAGCTGTAGCTACGACAGTGTGCTGTGCACAGGAACAAACAGTGAGATGTAACTAGGACAGGGTACTACATACAGGTACATAGAGGGAGCTGTATCTCGGACAGGGTGCTGTGTACATGTACATATTGTGTGTTGCAACTAGGACAGTGTGCTGCATACAGGTACATACACTGAGCTGTAACTAAGACAGGGCGCTGTGTACATGTACATATTGTGTGATGTAACTGGGACTGCATGCTGTGTACAGGTTCATACAGTGAGCTGTAACTAGGACAGTGTGCTTTGTACAGATACATACAAGAAGCTGTAAATGGAGAAGGTGCTGTGTACAGGTACAGAGTTAGCTGTACCTGAGACAGGGTTCTGTGTCCAGGTACATACAGTGAGCTGTAACTAAGACAGGGTTCTGTGTAGAGGTACATACATTGAGCTGTAACTAGGACAGGGTTCTGTGTACAGGTACATACAGTGCGCTGTAACTAGGACAGGGTCCTGTGTACAGGTACATACAGTGATCTAAAACTAGGACAGTGTGCTGTGCACAGGTACATACAGTGAGCTGTAACTGGGACAGTGTTCTGTGTACAGGACAATACAGTGAGCTGTAACTAGAACAGGGTTCTGTGTACAGGTATGTGCACTGAGCTATAACCTTGACAATGTGCTATGTACAGGTACGTGCAGTGAGGTGTAATTGGGACAGGCTGCCGTGTACAGTACATACATTGTACTGTAACTTGGACAGGGTGCAGCATGCAGATATATGCACCAGCTGCCACAAGGACAGTGTGCTGTGTACCGGTATATACAGTGAGTTGAAATTAGGAAAGGGTGCCGTGTACAGGAACAGACAGTGAGCTGTAACTGGGACAGTGTGCTGTGTACAGGAACATACAATGAGATGTAACTAGGACAGGGTACTGCATACAGGTACATAAAGGGAGCTGTATCTCGGACAGGATGCTGTGTAAATGTACATATTGTGTGTTGCAACTAGGACAGTGTGCTGTGTACAGGTATATACAGTGAGCTGTAACTAGAACAGCGTGCTGTGCACAGGTACATATTGTGTGATGTAATTGAGAACAATGTGCTGTGTACAGGTTCATACACTGAGCTGTAGCTAGGACAGTGTGCTGTGTACAAGAACATACAGTGTGCTGTATCTAGGACAGTGTGCTTTGTACAGGTACATACAGTGAGCTGTAACTAGGACAAGGTGCTGTGTCCAGGTGCATACAATGAGCTGTAACAAGGACAGGGTGTTTTCAGAGGCACATACAGCGAGCTATAACTAGGACAATGTGCTGTGTACAGGTACATACAGTAAGCTGTATCTAGGACTCTGTGCTGTGAGCAGGTACACACAATGAGCTGTAACTGGCACAGTGTGCTGTGTACAGGTACATACAATGAGCTGTAACTGGGACAGTGTGCTGTGTACCGGCACATACTGTGAGCTGTAATTAGGACAGTGAGCTGTGTACAGGTACATGCATTGAGCTGTAACTAGGACAGTGGGCTGTGTACAGGTACATACAGTGAGCTGTATCGAGGACTGTGTGCTGCGAACAGGTACAGAGTTAGCTGTACCTGGGACAGGGTTCTGTGTCCAGGTACATACAGTGAGCTGTAACTAAGACAGGGTGCTGTGTACATGTACATACAGTGCGCTGTAACTAGGACAGGGTCCTGTGTACAGGTATATACAGTGAGCTGTAACTAGGACAGGGTTCTGTGTACAGGTACATACAGTGATCTAAAACTAGGACAGTGTGCTGTGCACAGGTACATACAGTGAGCTGTAACTGGGACAGTGTTCTGTGTACAGGACAAGACAGTGAGCTGTAACTAGAACAGGGTTCTGTGTACAGGTACGTGCACTGAGCTATAACCTTGACAATGTGCTATGTACAGGTACGTGCAATGAGGTGTAATTTGGACAGGCTGCCGTGTACAGTACATACATTGTACTGTAACTTGGACAGGGTGCAGCATGCAGATGTATGCACCAGCTGCGACAAGGACAGTGTGCTGTGTACCGGTACATACAGTGAGTTGAAACTAGGAAAGGGTGCCGTGTACAGGAACAGACAGTGAGCTGTAACTGGGACAGTGTGCTGTGTACAGGATCATACAACGAGATGTAACTAGGACAGGGTACTGCATACAGGTTCATAAAGGGAGCTGTATCTCGGACAGGATGCTGTGTAAATGTACATATTGCATGTTGCAACTAGGACAGTGTGCTGTGTACCGGTACATGCAGGGAGATGTAACGAGGACAGTGTGCTGTGTACAGGTTCATACAGTGAGCTATTTCTGGGATAGTGCGCTGTGTCTCGGTACATACAGTGAGCTGTAACTAGGACAGTGTGCTGTGTACAGGTACATACAGTGAGCTGTATTTAGGACAGTGTGCTGTGTACAGGTACATATTCTGTGATGTAACTGGGTCAATCTGTTGTGTACAGGTTCATACAGTGAGCTGTTGCTAGGACAGTGTGCTGTGTACAAGAACATACAGTGTGCTGTAACTAGGACAGTGTGCTGTGTACATGTACAAATTGTGTGATGTAACTGGGACTGCGTGCTGTGTACAGTTTCATACAGTGAGCTGTAGCTAGGACAGTGTGCTGTGTACAGGTACATACAAGAAGCTGTAACTAGGACAAAGTGCTGTGTACAGGTACAGAATGAGCTATACCTGGGACAGGGTTCTGTGTACAGATAAATGCAGTGAGCTGTATCTAGGACAGTGTGTTGTGTACAGGTACATACTGTGAGCTGTCACTAGGACAGAGAGCCGTGTAGAAGTACGAAGAGAGAGGTGTACCTAGGACAGTATGCTGTGTACAGGTACATACAGTGAGCTGTAACTAGGACAGTGTGCTGTGTACAGGTATATACAGTGAGCTGTATCTAAGACAGTGCACTGCATCCAGGTACATACAGTGAGCTGTAACTAGAACAGCGTGCTGTGCACAGGTGCATATTGTGTGATGTAACTGAGAACAATGTGCTGTGTACAGGTTCATACAGTGAGCTGTATCTAGGACAGTGTGTTGTGTACAGGTACATACTGTGAGCTGTCACTTGGAGAGAGAGCCGTGTACAGGTACGAAGAGAGAGGTGTAACTAGGACAGTATGCTGTGTACAGGTACATACAGTGAGCTGTAACTAGGACAGTGTGCTGTGTACAGGTACATACAGTGAGCTGTATCTAGGACCATGCACTGTATCCAGGTAACTACAGTGAGCTGTATCTCGGACAGGGTTCTGTGTACAGGTTCATACAGTGAGCTGTAGCTAGGACAGTGTGCGCTGTACAAGAACATACAGTGTGCTGTAACTAGGACAGTGTGCTGTGTACATGTACATACAGTGAGCTGTAACTCAGACAGTGTGCTGTGTACATGTACATACAGTGAGCTGTAACTCAGACAGTGTGCTGTGTATAGGTACATACAGTGAACTGAAACTAGGACTGAGTGCCATGTACAGGTACATAGAGAGAGCTGTAACTACGACAGGGTGCTGTGTACAGGTACATATAGTGAGCTGTACCAGAGACAGGGTTCTGTGTACAGGTACATACAGTGAGCTGTACCTGGGACAGGGTTCTGTGTACATGTACATACAGTGAGCTGTAACTCAGACAGTGTGCTGTGTACAGGTACATACAGTGAACTGAAACTAGGTCAGTGTGCTGTGTACAGGTACATACTGTGATCTGTCACTAGGACTGAGTGCCGTGTACAGGTACATACAGTGAGCTGTAACTCAGACAGTGTGCTGTGTACAGGTACGTGCACTGAGCTATAACCATGACAATGTGCTATGTACAGGTACATGCAGTGAGGTGTAATTGGGACAGGCTGCCGTGTATAGTACATACATTGAACTGTAACTTGGACAGGGTGCAGTCTGCAGGTATATGCACCAGCTGCCACAAGGACAGTGTGCTGTGTACAGGTACATACAGTGAGCTGTAACTGGGACAGTGTTCTGTGTACAGGACAAGACAGTGAGCTGTAACTAGAACAGGGTTCTGTGTACAGGTACGTGCACTGAGCTATAACCATGAAAATGTGCTATGTACAGGTACATGCAGTGAGGTGTAATTGGGACAGGCTGCCGTGTACAGTACATACATTGAACTGTAACTTGGACAGGGTGCAGTGTGCAGGTATATGCACCAGCTGCCACAAGGTCAGTGTGCTGTGTACAGGTACATAGTGAGCTGTGTCGAGGACAGTGTGCTGGGTATAGGTGCATACTGTGATCTGTCACTAGGACTGAGTGCCGTGTACAGGTACATAGAGAGAGCTGTAACTACGACAGGGTGCTGTGTACAGGTACATATAGTGAGATGTACCAGAGACAGGGTTCTGTGTACAGGTACATACAGTGAGCTGTACCTGAGACAGTGTGCTGTGTACAGGTACGTGCACTGAGCTATAACCATGAAAATGTGCTATGTACAGGTACATGCAGTGAGGTGTAATTGGGACAGGCTGCCGTGTACAAAACATACATTGAACTGTAACTTGGGCAGGGTGCAGTGCGCAGGTTTATGCACCAGCTGCCACAAGGACAGTGTGCTGTGTACAGGTACATACAGTGAGCGGTATCTAGGACCATGCACTGTATCCAGGTAACTACAGTGAGCTGTATCTCGGACAGGGTTCTGTGTGCAGGTCCATACAGCGAGCTATAAATAGGACAGTGTGCTGTGTACAGGTACATACAATGAGCTGTATCTAGGACAGTGTGCTGTATACAGGTACATACAGTGAGCTGTAACTCAGACAGTGTGCTGTGTACAGGTACATACAGTGAGCTGCAACTAGAACAGTGTGTTGTGTACAGGTACATACAGTGAGCTGTATCTAAGACCATGCACTGTATCCAGGTAACTACAGTGAACTGTAACTAGGTCAGTGTGCTGTGTACATGTACATACAGTGAGCTGTAACTAGGACAGTGTGCTGTGTACAGGTGCATGCAGGGTGCTGTAACTAGGACAGTGTGCTGTGTACAGGTATATACAATGAGCTGTAATTAGGACATTGTGCTATGTACAGGTACATATTGTGTGATGTAACTGAGAACAATGTGCTGTGTACAGGTTCATACAGTGAGCTGTAACTAGGACAGTGTGCTGTGTACAAGAACATACAGTGTGCTGTAACTAGGACAGTGTGCTGTGTACATGTACAAATTGTGTGATGTAACTGGGACAGCGTGCTGTGTACATGTACAAATTGTGTGATGTAACTGGGACAGCGTGCTGTGTACAGTTTCATACAGTGAGCTGTAGCTAGGACAGTGTGCTTTGTACAGATACATACAAGAAGCTGTAACTAGGACAAAGTGCTGTGTACAGGTACAGAGTGAGCTGTACCTGGGACAGCGTTCTGTGTACAGATAAATGCAGTGAGCTGTATCTAGGACAGTGTGTTGTGTACAGGTACATACTGTGAGCTGTCACTAGGACAGAGAGCCGTGTAGAGGTACGTAGAGAGAGGTGTAACTAGGCCAGTATGCTGTGTACAGGTATATACAGTGAGCTGTATCTAAGACAGTGCACTGTATCCAGGTACATACAGTGAGCTGTAACTAGGACAGTGTGCTGTGAACAGGTATATACAGTGAGCTGTATCTAAGACAGTGCACTGTATCCAGGTACATACAGTGAGCTGTAACTAGGACAGTGTGCTGTGAACAGGTACATACAGTGAGCTGTATCTAGGACAGGGTTCTGTGTACAGGTCCATACAGCGAGCTATAACTAGGACAGTGTGCTGTGTACAGGTACATACAGTGAACTGAAACTAGGTCAGTGTGCTGTGTACAGGTACATACAGTAAGCTGTAGCTAGGACAGTGTGCTGTGTACAGGTACATAGTGAGCTGTGTCGAGGACAGTGTGCTGGGTATAGGTACATACTGTGATCTGTCACTGGGACTGAGTGCCGTGTACAGATACATAGAGAGAGCTGTAACTACGACAGGGTGCTGTGTCCAGGTACATATAGTGAGCTGTACCTGGGACAGTGTTCTGTGTACAGATACATACAGTGAGCTGTACCTGGGACAGTGTGCTGTGTACAGGTGCGTGCACTGAGCTATAACCATGACAGTGTGCTATGTACAGGTACATACACTGAGGGGTAATTGGGATGGGCTGCCGTGTACAGTACATACATTGTACTGTAACATGGACAGGGTGCAGTGTGCAGCTATATGCACCAGCTGCCACAAGGACAGTGTGCCGTGTACAGGAACAGGCAGTGAGCTGTAGCTAGGACAAGGTGCTGCGTACAGGTACATAGAGTGAGCTGTAACTAGGACAGTGTGCTGGGCGCAGGTACATACAGAGAGCTGGATCTAAGACAGTGCACTGGATCCAGGTACATACAGTGAGCTGTAACTACGACAGTGTGCTGGGCACAGGAACAAACAGTGAGATGTAAGTAGGACAGGGTACTGCAAACAGGTACATAAAGGGAGCTGTATCTCGGACAGGGTGCTGTGTACATGTACATATTGTGTGTTGCAACTACGATAGTGTGCTGTGTACAGGTACATACACTGAGCTGTATCTAGGACAGGGTGCTGTGTACATGTACATATTGTGTGTTGCAACTACGATAGTGTGCTGTGTACAGGTACATACACTGAGCTGTATCTAGGACAGGGTGCTGTGTACATGTACATATTGTGTGATGTAACTGGGACAGCATGCTGTGTACAGGTACATACAGTGAGCTGTAACTAGGACTGGGCAGTGTGTACAGGTACATACAGTGAGCTGTAGCTAGGACAGTGTGCTTTGTACTGATGCATACAAGAAGCTGTAACAAGGACAAGGTGCTGTGTACAGGTACAGAGTGAGCTGTACCTGGGACAGGGTTCTGTCTACAGTTACATACAGTGAGCTGTATCTAGGACAGTGCACTGTCTCCAGGTACATACAGTGAGCTGTATCGAGGACAGTGTGCTGTGTGCAGGTACGGACAGTGAGCTGTATCTAGGACAGTGTGCTGTGTGCAGGTACACACAATGATCTGTAACTAGGACAGGGTGTTGTGTACAGGTACATAGAGTGAGCTGTAACTAGGACAGTGTGCTTTGTACAGGTACGTAGTGTGAGCTGTAACTACGACAGGGTCCTGTGTACAGGTACATACAGTGAGCGGTAACTAGGACAGGGTGCTGTGTACAGGTACATACAGTGAGCTGTAACTAGGACAGGGTGCTGTGTACAGGTACATACAGTGAGCTGTAACTGGGACAGTGTTCTGTGTACAGGACAATACAGTGAGCTGTAACTAGAACAGGGTTCTGTGTACAGGTATGTGCATTGAGCTATAACCTTGACAATGTGCTATGTACAGGTACATGCAGTGAGGTGTAATTGGGACAGGCTGCCGTGTACAGTACATATATTGAACTGTAACTTGGACAGGGCGCAGAGTGCAGGTATATGCACCAGCTGCCACAAGGACAGTATGCTGTGTACAGGTACATACAGTGAGTTGAAACTAGGAAAGGGTGCCATGTACCGGAACAGACAGTGAGCTGTAACAAGGACTGGGTTGCGCATACAGGTACATATAGCTGTAACTGTAACTGGGACAGTGTGCTGTGTACATGTACAGACAGTGAGCTGTAACTGGGACAGTGTGCTGTGTACAGGAACATACAATGAGATGTAACTAGGAAAGGGTACTGCATACAGGTTCATAGAGGGAGCTGTATCTCGGGCAGGATGCTGTGTAAATGTACATATTGTGTGTCGGAACCAAGACAGTGTGCTGTGTACAGGTTCATGCAGTGAGCTGTATCTAGGACAGTGTGCTGTGTACAGGTACATACAGGGAGCTGTAAATGGACAGTGTGCTGTGTACATGAACATACAGTGAGCTATATCTGGGATTGTGCGCTGTGTCCAGGTACATACAGTGAGTTGTAACTAGGACAGTGTGCTGTGTACAGGTACATACAGTGAGCTGTAACTGGGACAGTGTGCTGTGTACATGTACACACAGTGAGCTGTAACTAGGACAGTGTGCTGTGCACATGTACATACAGGGAGCTATATCTGGGATAGTGCGCTGCGGACAGGAACATACAATGAGATGTAACTAGGACAGGGTACTGCATACAGGTACATAAAGGGAGCTGTATCTCGGACAGGGTGCTGTGTACATGTACATATTGTGTGTTGCAACTAGGACAGTGTGCTGTGTACAGGTACATACACTGAGCTGTAACTATGGCATTGTGCTGTGTACAGGTACATATTCTGTGATGTAACTGGGACTGCATGCTGTGTACAGGTTCATACAGTGAGCTGTAGCTAGGACAGTGTGCTTTGTACCGATACATACAATGAGCTTTAACTAGGACAGTGTGCTGTGTACAGGTACAGAGTGAGATGTATCTCGGACAGTGTGTTGTGCACAGGTACATACTGTGAGCGGTCACTAGGACAGAGTGCCGTGTAGAGGTACATAGAGAGAGGTGTACCTAGGACAGTATGCTGTGTACAGGTACATACAGTGAGCTGTAACTAGGAAAGTGTGTTGTGAGCAGGTACATACAGTGAGCTGTATCTAGGACAGGGTTCTGTGTACAGGTCCATACAGCGAGCTATAACTAGGACAGTGTGCTGTGTACAGGTACATACAGTAAGCTGTAGCTAGGACAGTGTGCTGTGTACAGGTACATAGTGAGCTGTGTCGAGGACAGTGTGCTGGGTATAGGTACATACTGTGATCTGTCACTAGGACTGAGTGCCGTGTACAGATACATAGAGAGAGCTGTAACTACGACAGGGTGCTGTGTACAGGTACATATAGTGAGCTGTACCTGGGACAGTGTGCTGTGTACAGATACATACAGTGAGCTATACCTGGGACAGTGTGCTGTGTACAGATACATACAGTGAGCTGTACCTGGGACAGTGTGCTGTGTACAGGTGCGTGCACTGAGCTATAACCATGACAGTGTGCTATGTACAGGTACATACACTGAGGGGCAATTGGGATTGGCTGCCGTGTACAGTACATACATTGTACTGTAACATGGACAGGGTGCAGTGTGCAGCTATATGCACCAGCTGCCACAAGGACAGTGTGCCGTGTAACAGGAACAGGCAGTGAGCTGTAGCTAGGACAAGGTGCTGCGTACAGATACATAGAGTGAGCTGTAACTAGGACAGTGTGCTGGGCGCAGGTACATACAGAGAGCTGGATCTGAGACAGTGCACTGTATCCAGGTACATACAGTGAGCTGTAACTAGGACAGTGTGCTGGGCACAGGTACATTCAGTGAGCTGTAACTACGACAGTGTGCTGTGTACAGGAACAAACAGTGAGATGTAACTAGGACAGGGTACTGCATACAGGTACATAAAGGGAGCTGTATCTCGGACAGGGTGCTGTGTACATGTACATATTGTGTGTTGCAACTACAATAGTGTGCTGTGTACAGGTACATACACTGAGCTGTATCTAGGACAGGGTGCTGTGCACATGTACATATTGTGTGATGTAACTGGGACAACGTGCTGTGTACAGGTACATACAGTGAGCTGTAACTAGGACTGGGCAGTGTGTACAGGTACATACAGTGAGCTGTAGCTCGGACAGTGTGCTTTGTACTGATGCATACAAGAAGCTGTAACAAGGACAAGGTGCTGTGCACAGGTACAGAGTGAGCTGTACCTGGGACAGGGTTCTGTCTACAGTTACATACAGTGAGCTGTATCTAGGACAGTGCACTGTATCCAGGTACATACAGTGAGCTGTATCGAGGACAGTGTGCTGTGTGCAGGTACGGACAGTGAGCTGTATCTAGTTCAGTGTGCTGTGTGCAGGTGCACACAATGATCTGTAACTAGGACAGGGTGTTGTGCACAGGTACATACAATGAGATGTAACTAGGAAAGGGTACTGCATACAGGTTCATAAAAGGAGCTGTATCTCGGACAGGATGCTGTGTAAATGTAGATATTGTGTGTTGCAACCAAGACAGTGTGCTGTGTACAGGTTCATGCAGTGAGCTGTAACTAGGACAGTGTGCTGTGTACAGGTACATACAGGGAGCTGTAACTAGGACAGTGTGCTGTGTACAGGTACAGAGTGAGCTGTATCTAGGACAGTGTGTTGTGCACAGGTACATACTGTGAGCTGTCACTAGGACAGAGTGCCGTGTAGAGGTACATTGAGAGAGGTGTACCTAGGACAGTATGCTGTGTACAGGTACATACAGTGAGCTGTAACTAGGACAGTGTGCTGTGAACAGGTACATACAGTGAGCTGTATCTAGGACAGGGTTCTGTGTACAGGTCCATACAGCGAGCTATAACTAGGACAGTGTGCTGTGTACAGGTACATACAGTGAACTGAAACTAGGTCAGTGTGCTGTGTACAGGTACATACAGTAAGCTGTAGCTAGGACAGTGCGCTGTGTACAGGTACATAGTGAGCTGTGTCGAGGACAGTGTGCTGGGTATAGGTACATACTGTGATCTGTCACTGGGACTGAGTGCCGTGTACAGATACATAGAGAGAGCTGTAACTACGACAGGGTGCTGTGTACAGGTACATATAGTGAGCTGTACCTGGGACAGTGTTCTGTGTAAAGATACATACAGTGAGCTGTACCTGGGACAGTGTGCTGTGTACAGATACATACAGTGAGCTGTACCTGGGACAGTGTGCTGTGTACAGATACATACAGTGAGCTGTACCTGGGACAGTGTGCTGTGTACAGGTGCGTGCACTGAGCTATAACCATGACAGTGTGCTATGTACAGGTACATACACTGAGGGGTAATTGGGATGGGCTGCCGTGTACAGTACATACATTGTACTGTAACATGGACAGGGTGCAGTGTGCAGCCATATGCACCAGCTGCCACAAGGACAGTGTGCTGTGTACAGGTACAGACAGTGAGCTGTAGCTAGGACAAGGTGCTGCGTACAGGTACATTCAGTGAGCTGTAACTAGGACAGTGTGCTGGGCGCAGGTACATACAGAGAGCTGGATCTGAGACAGTGCACTGTATCCAGGTACATACAGTGAGCTGTAACTAGGACAGTGTGCTGGGCACAGGTACATACAGTGAGCTGTAACGACGACAGTGTGCTGTGTACAGGAACAAACAGTGAGATGTAACTAGGACAGGGTACTGCATACAGGTACATAAAGGGAGCTGTATCTCGGACAGGGTGCTGTGTACATGTACATATTGTGTGTTGCAACTACAATAGTGTGCTGGGTACAGGTACATACACTGAGCTGTATCTAGGACAGGGTGCTGTGCACATGTACATATTGTGTGATGTAACTGGGACAACGTGCTGTGTACAGGTACATACAGTGAGCTGTAACTAGGACTGGGCAGTGTGTACAGGTACATACAGTGAGCAGTAGCTAGGACAGTGTGCTTTGTACTGATGCATACAAGAAGCTGTAACAAGGACAAGGTGCTGTGTACAGGTACAGAGTGAGCTGTACCTGGGACAGGGTTCTGTCTACAGTTACATACAGTGAGCTGTATCTAGGACAGTGTGCTGTGTACAGTTACATACAGTGAGCTGTATCTAGGACAGTGCACTGTATCCAGGTACATACAGTGAGCTGTATCGAGGACAGTGTGCTGTGTGCAGGTACACACAATGATCTGTAACTAGGACAGGGTGTTGTGCACAGGTACATAGAGTGAGCTGTAACTAGGACAGTGTGCTTTGTACAGGTACGTAGTGTGAGCTGTAACTACGACAGGGTCCTGTGTACAGGTACATACAGTGAGCTGTAACTAGGACAGGGTGCTGTGTACAGGTACTTACAGTGAGCTGTAACTACGACAGGGTCCTGTGTACAGGTACATACAGTGAGCTGTAACTAGGACAGGGTGCTGTGTACAGGTACATACAGTGAGTTGTATCGAGGACAGTGTGCTGTGTGCAGGTACGGACAGTGAGCTGTATCTAGGACAGTGTGCTGTGTGCAGGTACACACAATGATCTGTAACTAGGACAGGGTGTTGTGCACAGGTACATAGAGTGAGCTGTAACTAGGACAGTGTGCTTTGTACAGGTACGTAGTGTGAGCTGTAACTACGACAGGGTCCTGTGTACAGGTACATACAGTGAGCTGTAACTAGGACAGGGTGCTGTGTACAGGTACTTACAGTGAGCTATAACTAGGACAGTGTGCTGTGTGCAGGTACATACAGTGAGCTGTAACTAGAACAGGGTTCTGTGTACAGGTACGTGCATTGAGCTATAACCTTGACAATGTGCTATGTACAGGTACATGCAGTGAGGTGTAATTGGGACAGGCTGCCGTGTACAGTCCATACATTGAACTGTAACTTGGACACTGTGCAGAGTGCAGGTATATGCACCAGCTGCCACAAGGACAGTGTGCTGTGTACAGGTACATACAGTGAGTTGAAACTAGGAAAGGGTGCCATGTACCGGAACAGACAGTGAGCTGTAACAAGGACTGGGTTGCGCATACAGGTACATACAGCTGTAACTGTAACTGGAACAGTGTGCTGTGTACAGGAACATACAATGAGATGTAACTAGGAAAGGGTACTGCATACAGGTTCATAAAGGGAGCTGTATCTCGGACAGGATGCTGTGTAAATGTAGATATTGTGTGTTGCAACCAAGACAGTGTGCTGTGTACAGGTTCATGCAATGAGCTGTAACTAGGGCATTGTGCTGTGTACAGGTACATATTGTGTGATGTAACTGGGACTGCATGCTGTGTACAGGTACATACAGTGAGCTGTAGCTAGGACAGTGTGCTTTGTACCGATACATACAATGAGCTATAACTAGGACAGTGTGCTGTGTACAGGTACAGAGTGAGCTGTATCTAGGACAGTGTGTTGTGCACAGGTACATACTGTGAGCTGTCACTAGGACAGAGTGCCGTGTAGAGGTACATTGAGAGAGGTGTACCTAG
Organism: Hemiscyllium ocellatum; assembly: GCF_020745735.1. NCBI lineage: Eukaryota > Metazoa > Chordata > Chondrichthyes > Orectolobiformes > Hemiscylliidae > Hemiscyllium > Hemiscyllium ocellatum. Next base: position 50,639,503 of record NC_083431.1, read on the forward strand.
GACAGTATGCTGTGTACAGGTACATACAGTGAGCTGTAACTAGGACAGTGTGCTGTGAACAGGTACATACAGTGAGCTGTATCTAGGACAGGGTTCTGTGTACAGGTCCATACAGCGAGCTATAACTAGGACAGTGTGCTGTGTACAGGTACATACAGTAAGCTGTAGCTAGGACAGTGTGCTGTGTACAGGTACATAGTGAGCTGTGTCGAGGACAGCGTGCTGGGTATAGGTACATACTGTGATCTGTCACTAGGACTGAGTGCCGTGTACAGATACATAGAGAGAGCTGTAACTATGACAAGGTGCTGCGTACAGGTACATTCAGTGAGCTGTAACTAGGACAGTGTGCTGGGCGCAGGTACATACAGAGAGCTGGATCTGAGACAGTGCACTGTATCCAGGTACATACAGTGAGCTGTAACTAGGACAGTGTGCTGGGCACAGGTACATACAGTGAGATGTAACTAGGACAGGGTACTGCATACAGGTACATAAAGGAAGCTGTATCTCGGACAGGGTGCTGTGTACATGTACATATTGTGTGTTGCAACTACAATAGTGTGCTGGGCACAGGTACATACAGTGAGCTGTAGCTAGGACAAGGTGCTGTGTACAGGAACAAACAGTGAGATGTAACTAGGACAGGGTACTGCATACAGGTACATAAAGGGAGCTGTATCTCGGACAGGGTGCTGTGTACATGTACATATTGTGTGTTGCAACTACAATAGTGTGCTGGGTACAGGTACATACACTGAGCTGTATCTAGGACAGGGTGCTGTGCACATGTACATATTGTGTGATGTAACTGGGACAACGTGCTGTGTACAGGTACATACAGTGAGCTGTAACTAGGACTGGGCAGTGTGTACAGGTACATACAGTGAGCTGTAGCTCGGACAGTGTGCTTTGTACTGATGCATACAAGAAGCTGTAACAAGGACAAGGTGCTGTGTACAGGTACAGAGTGAGCTGTACCTGGGACAGGGTTCTGTCTACAGTTACATACAGTGAGCTGTATCTAGGACAGTGCACTGTCTCCAGGTACATACAGTGAGCTGTATCGAGGACAGTGTGCTGTGTGCAGGTATGGACAGTGAGCTGTATCTAGGACAGTGTGCTGTGTGCAGGTACACACAATGATCTGTAACTAGGACAGTGTGCTTTGTACAGGTACGTAGTGTGAGCTGTAACTACGACAGGGTCCTGTGTACAGGTACATACAGTGAGCTGTAACTAGGACAGTGTGCTGTGTACAGGTACATACAGTGAGCTGTAACTACGACAGGGTCCTGTGTACAGGTACATACAGTGAGCTGTAACTAGGACAGGGTGCTGTGTACAGGTACTTACAGTGAGCTATAACTAGGACAGTGTGCTGTGTGCAGGTACATACAGTGAGCTGTAACTAGAACAGGGTTCTGTGTACAGGTACGTGCATTGAGCTATAACCTTGACAATGTGCTATGTACAGGTACATGCAGTGAGGTGTAATTGGGACAGGCTGCCGTGTACAGTCCATACATTGAACTGTAACTTGGACACTGTGCAGAGTGCAGGTATATGCACCAGCTGCCACAAGGACAGTGTGCTGTGTACAGGTACATACAGTGAGTTGAAACTAGGAAAGGGTGCCATGTACCGGAACAGACAGTGAGCTGTAACAAGGACTGGGTTGCGCATACAGGTACATACAGCTGTAACTGTAACTGGAACAGTGTGCTGTGTACAGGAACATACAATGAGATGTAACTAGGAAAGGGTACTGCATACAGGTTCATAAAGGGAGCTGTATCTCGGACAGAATGCTGTGTAAATGTAGATATTGTGTGTTGCAACCAAGACAGTGTGCTGTGTACAGGAACATACAATGAGATGTAACTAGGAAAGGGTACTGCATACAGGTTCATAAAAGGAGCTGTATCTCGGACAGGATGCTGTGTAAATGTAGATATTGTGTGTTGCAACCAAGACAGTGTGCTGTGTACAGGTTCATGCAGTGAGCTGTAACTAGGACAGTGTGCTGTGTACATGTACATACAGGGAGCTGTAACTAGGACAGTGTGCTGTGTACAGGTACATACAGGGAGCTGTAACTAGGACAGGGTGCTGTGTACATGTACATGCAGTGAGCTGTAACTAGGACAGTGTGCTGTGCACGGTTACATACAGTGAGCTGTAACTAGGACAGTGTGCTGTGTACAGGTACATACTGGGAGCTGTAACTAGGACAGTGTACTGTGTACATGTACATGCAGTGAGCTATATCTGGGATAGTGCGCTGTGTCCAGGTACATACAGTGAGTTGTAACTAGGACAGTGTGCTGTGTACAGGTACATATTGTGTGATGTAACTGGGACTGCGTGCTGTGTACAGTTTCATACTGTGAGCTGTCACTAGGACAGTGTGCCGTGTAGAGGTACATACAGTGAGCTGTATCTAGGACAGTGTGCTGTGTCCAGGTACATACAGTGAGCTGTAACTAGAACAGTGTGCTGTGTACAGGTACATACAGTGAGTTGTATCTAGGACTGTGCATTGTATCCAGGTAAATACAGTGAGCTATATCTAGGACCGTACTTTGTGTCCAGGAACATACAGTGAGCTGTAACTGGGACAGTGTGCTGTGTACAGGAACATACAATGAGATGTAACTAGGAAAGAGTACTGCATACAGGTTCATAAAGGGAGCTGTATCTCGGACAGGATGCTGTGTAAATGTAGATATTGTGTGTTGCAACCAAGACAGTGTGCTGTGTACAGGTTCATGCAGTGAGCTGTAACTAGGACAGTGTGCTGTGTACATGTACATGCAGCGAGCTATATCTGGGATAGTGCGCTGTGTCGAGGTACATACAGTGAGCTGTAACTGGGACAGTGTGCTGTGTACAGGTACATACAGTGAGCTGTAACTGGGACAGTGTGCTGTGTACATGTACACACAGTGAGCTGTAACTAGGACAGTGTGCTGTGTACAGGTACATACAGGGAGCTGTAACTAGGACAGTGTGCTGTGTACATGTACATACAGTGAGCTATATCTGGGATAGTGCGCTGTGTACAGGAACATACAATGAGATGTAACTAGGACAGGGTACTGCATACAGGTACATAAAGGGAACTGTATCTCAGACAGGATGCTGTGTAAATGTACATATTGTGTATTGCAACCAAGACAGTGTGCTGTGTACAGGTTCATGCAGTGAGCTGTATCTAGGACAGTGTGCTGTGCACAGGTACATACAGTGAGCTGTAACTAGGACAGTGTGCTGTGTACAGGTACATACAATGAGATGTAACTAGGACAGGGTACTGCATACAGGTACATAAAGGGAGCTGTATCTCGGACAGGATGCTGTGTAAATGTACATATTGTGTATTGCAACCAAGACAGTGTGCTGTGTACAGGTTCATGCAGTGAGCTGTAACTAGGACAGTGTGCTGTGTACATGTACATACAGGGAGCTGTAACTAGGACAGGGTGCTGTGTACATGTACATGCAGTGAGCTGTAACTAGGACAGTGTGCTGTGCACGGTTACATACAGTGAGCTGTAACTAGGACAGTGTGCTGTGTACAGGTACATACAGGGAGCTGTAACTAGGACAGTGTGCTGTGTACATGTACATGCAGTGAGCTATATCTGGGATAGTGCGCTGTGTCCAGGTACATACAGTGAGTTGTAACTAGGACAGTGTGCTGTGTACAGGTACATACAGTGAGCTATATCTGGGATAGTGCGCTGTGTACAGGTACATATTGTGTGATGTAACTGGGACTGCGTGCTGTGTACAGTTTCATACAGTGAGCTGTAACTAGGACAGTGTGCTGTGTACAGGTACATACAATGAGCTGTAACTAGGACAGCGTGCTGTGTACAGGTACATATTGTGTGATGTAACTGGGACTGCGTGCTGTGTACAGTTTCATACAGTGAGCTGTAACTAGGACAGTGTGCTTTGTACCGATACATACAAGAAGCTGTAACTTGGACACAGTGCTGTGTACAGGTACATACTGTGAGCTGTCACTAGGACAGTGTGCCGTGTAGAGGTACATACAGTGAGCTGTATCTAGGACAGTGCACTGTATCCAGGTACATACAGTGAGCTGTAACTAGAACAGTGTGCTGTGTACAGGTACATACAGTGAGTTGTATCTAGGACCGTGCATTGTATCCAGGTAAATACAGTGAGCTATATCTAGGACCGTACTTTGTGTCCAGGAACATACAGTGAGCTGTAACTGGGACAGTGTGCTGTGTACAGGAACATACAATGAGATGTAACTAGGAAAGAGTACTGCATACAGGTTCATAAAGGGAGCTGTATCTCGGACAGGATGCTGTGTAAATGTAGATATTGTGTGTTGCAACCAAGACAGGGTGCTGTGTACAGGTTCATGCAGTGAGCTGTAACTAGGACAGTGTGCTGTGTACATGTACATGCAGTGAGCTGTAACTAGGACAGTGTGCTGTGTACAGGTACATACAGGGAGCTGTAACTAGGACAGTGTGCTGTGTACATGTACATGCAGTGAGCTGTAACTAGGACAGTGTGCTGTGTACAGGTACATACAGGGAGCTGTAACTAGGACAGTGTGCTGTGTACATGTACATGCAGTGAGCTGTAACTAGGACAGTGTGCTGTGCACGGTTACATACAATGAGCTGTAACTAGGACAGTGTGCTGTGTACAGGTACATACAGGGAGCTGTAACTAGGACAGTGTGCTGTGTACATGTACATGCAGTGAGCTATATCTGGGATAGTGCGCTGTGTCCAGGTACATACAGTGAGTTGTAACTAGGACAGTGTGCTGTGTACAGGTACATACAGTGAGCTGTATCTAGGACAGTGCACTGTATCCAGGTACATACAGTGAGCTGTAACTAGAACAGTGTGCTGTGTACAGGTACATACAGTGAGTTGTATCTAGGACCGTGCATTGTATCCAGGTAAATACAGTGAGCTATATCTAGGACCGTACATTGTGTCCAGGAACATACAGTGAGCTGTAACTGGGACAGTGTGCTGTGTACAGGAACATACAATGAGATGTAACTAGGAAAGAGTACTGCATACAGGTTCATAAAGGGAGCTTTATCTCGGACGGGGTGCTGTGTACATGTACGTATTGTGTGTTGCAACTAGGACAGTGTGCTGTGTACAGGTTCATGCAGTGAGCTGTAACTAGGACAGTGTGCTGTGCACATGTACACACAGTGAGCTGCAACTAGAACAGTGTGTTGTGTACAGGTACATACTGTGAGCTGTCACTAGGACAGAGTGCTGTGTAGAGGTACATAGAGATAGGTGTAACTGTGACAGTATGCTGTGTACAGGTACATACAGTGAGCTGTAACTAGGACAGTGTGCTGTGTACAGGTACATACAGTGAGCTGTATCTAGGACAGTGCACTGTATCCAGGTACATACAGTGAGCTGTAACTAGAACAGTGTGCTGTGTACAGGTACATACAGTGAGCTGTATCTAGGACCGTGCATTGTATCCAGGTAAATGCAGTGAGCTGTATCTAGGACAGGGCTCTGTGTACACGTCCATACAGCGAGCTATAACTAGGACAGTGTGCTGTGTACAGGTACATACAATGAGCTGTATCTAGGACAGTGTGCTGTGTACAGGTACATAGAGCGAGCTGTAACTCAGACAGTGTGCTGTGTACAGGTACATGCAGTGAACTGTAACTAGGTCAGTGTGGTGTGTACAGGTACATACAGTGAACTGTATCTAGGGCAGTGTGCTGTGTACAGGTACATACAGTGAGCTGTGTCGAGGACAGTGTGCTGGGTACAGGTACATACAGTGAGCTGTGTCGAGGACAGTGTGCTGGGTACAGGTACATACTGTGATCTGTCACTAGGACTGAGTGCCGTGTACATGTACATAGAGAGAGCTGTAACTACGACAGGGTGCTGTGTACAGATACATATACTGAGCTGTACCTGGGACAGGGTTTTCTGTACAGGTACTTACAGTGAGCTGTTCCTGGGACAGTGTGCTGTGTACAGGTACATACAGTGAGCTGTATCTAGGACAGTGCACTGTATCCAGGTACATACGTGCACTGAGCTATAACCATGACAGTGTGCTATGTACAGGTACATACACTGAGAGGTAATTGGGACGGGCTGCTGTGTGCAGTACATACATTGAACTGTAACATGGACAGGGTGCACTGTGCAGGTATATGCACCAGCTGCCACAAGGACAGTGTGCTGTGTACAGGTACATAGTGAGCTGTGTCGAGGACAGTGTGCTGGGTATAGGTGCATACTGTGATCTGTCACTAGGACTGAGTGCCGTGTACAGGTACATAGAGAGAGCTGTAACTACGACAGGGTGCTGTGTACAGGTACATATAGTGAGCTGTAACAATGAAATGGTGCCGTGTACAGGAACAGACAGTGAGCTGTAACTAGGACAAGGTGCTGTGTGCAGGTACGTACAGTGAGCTGTAACTAGGACAGTGTGCTGTGTACAGGTACATACACTGAGCTGTATCTAGGACAGGGTGCTGTGTACAGGTACATACACTGAGCTGTATCTAGGACAGGGTGCTGTGTACATGTACATATTGTGTGTTGCAACTAGGACAGTGTGCTGTGTACAGGTACATACACTGAGCTGTATCTAGGACAGGGTACTGTGTACAGGTACATACACTGAGCTGTATCTAGGACAGTGTGCTGTGTACAGGTACATACACTGAGCTGTATCTAGGACAGGGTGCTGTGTACATGTACATATTGTGTGATGTAACTGGGACAGCGTGCTGTGTACAGGTACATACAGTGAGCTGTAATTAGGACTGGGCAGTGTGTACAGGTACATACAGTGAGCTGTAGCTAGGACAGTGTGCGTTGTACAGATGCATACAAGAAGCTGTAACTAGGACAAGGTGCTGTGTACAGGTACAGAGTGAGCTGTACCTGGGACAGGGTTCTGTGTACAGTTACATACAGTGAGCTGTATCTAGGACAGTGTGCTGTGTACAGGTACAGACAGTGATCTGTATCTAGGACAGTGTGCTCTGTCCAGGTACATACAGTGAGCTGTAACTAGGACAGTGTGCTGTATACAGGTACATACAGTGAGCTGTAGCTAGGACTGTGCTGTGTACAGGTACGTAGTGTGAGCTGTAACTAGAACAGGGTGCTGTGTCCAGGTACATACATTGAGCTGTAACCCGGACAGTGTGCTGTGTACAGGTACATACAGTGAGCTGTAGCTAGGACTGTGTGCTGTGTACAGGTACAGACAGTGAGCTGTAACTAGGACAGTGTGCTGTGGACAGGTACATACAGTGAGCTGTAGCTAGGACAGTGTGCTGTGGACAGGTACATACCGTGAGCTGTAACTAGGAAAGGGTGCTGTGTACAGGTACATACACTGAGGGGTAATTGGGACGGGCTGCCGTGTACAGTACATACATTGTACTGTAACACGGATAGGGTGCAGTGTGCAGGTATATGCACCAGCTGCCACAAGGACAGTGTGCTGTGTACAGGAACATGCTCTGACATGTAACAATGTCTGGGTTTTTCAGTACAGGTGCACACTTTGATGTGTAAATGGGATAGTGTGCTGTGTACAGGTATATACAGTGAGCTGTAACTGGGACAGAGATCTGTGTACAGGTACCTACAGTGAGCTGTAACTGGGGCAGAGATCTGTAGACAGGGACATACAGTGAGCTGTAACTAGGACAGGGTTCTGTGTAAAGGTGCATACAGTGAGCTGTAACTAGGACAGTGTGCTGTGCACAGGAACATACACTGAGGGGTAATTGGGATGGGCTGCCGTGTACAGTACATACATTGCGCTGTAACATGGATAGGGTGCAGTGTGCAGGTATATGCATCAGCTGCCACAAGGACAGTGCGCTGTGTACAGGTACATACAGTGAGCTGTATCTAGGACAGTGTGCACTGTACACGTACATACAGTTAACTTTAACTCGGACAGGGTGCCATGTGCATGTATGTACAGTGAGCTGTAACTAGGACAGTGTGCTGTGTACAGGAACATACAGTGAGCTGTAACTAGGACAGGGATCCGTGTACAGGTATATTCAGGGAGCTGTAACTAGGTCAGTGTGCTGTGTAAATGGAGGAGCGAGCAAAGGGCATCTGGGATGGGTAAGTAGAACCGGTTATATTTGCGTGGTTGCGTTACCTGAGACAGTACTCGGGTAGTGTCGCCCATCTATCCTCCTCCTCTAACTAAAAGAAACACATTTTGGGAGCCAGGTTGGCAAGGTAATGTAAATAGTTTTTAGTAGTCACTTTGGGAGTTAGAACAGTGGGAATGGAGTGTCGGGCAGTGGAATGTTCCTCCTGCAGAATGTGGGAGGTAAGGGTCACCACGAGTGTCCCTGCTGACTACACCTGTGGGAAGTGCACCCAACTCCAGCTCCTCGAAAACCGCATTAGGGAACTGGAGCTGCAGTTGGATGAACTTCGGATCATTCTGGAGGCAGAGGGGGTTATTGACAGCACTTACAGAGAGGTAGTCACTCCCCAGATAAAAGAAAAAGACAGATCAGTGACAGTTAGGGGACAGAAAGGGAACCAGCAGGCAGTGCAGGGATCCCCTGTGGCCATTCCCCTCAACAGTAAGTATACTGTTTTGGATACTGTTGAGGGGGATGACTTACCGGGGAAAGCAGAGGGGCATCTGCTGCTCAGAAGGGAAGGGGGAAGAGGAGCAGAGCAGTAGTCTTTGGGGACTCGATAGTTAGGGGGACAGATAGCAGGTTCTGTGGGGACGAGAGAGACTCACGGTTGGTGTGTTGTCTCCCGGGTGCCAAGGTCTGTGATGTCTCTGATTGTGTTTTTGGGATCCTTCGGTGAGGAGGGAGAGCAGCCCCAAGTCGTGGTCCACATTGGCACCCACGATGTAGGTCAGAAGAGAGATGGGGACTTGAGGCAGAAATTCAGGGAGCTAGGATGGAAGCTTAGAGCTAGGACAAACAGAGTTGTTTTCTCTGGTTTACTGCCCGTGCCACATGCTAGCGAATAGGGAGAGAGAGGAATTGAACACGTGGCTACAGGCATGGTGCAGGAGAGAAGGTTTCGGGATTTTGGATAACTGGAGCACTTTCTGGGGTAGGCGGGACCTCTACAAGCAGGATGGTCTTCATCTAAACCAGAGGGGTACCAATATCCTGGGTGGTAAATTTGCTAAAGCTATTCAGGTGGATTTAAACTAATACAGCAGGGGGATGGGAACCAAAATTGTAGGACAGGTACAGAAGAGGATGAGAGTAGGGAGTTCCCAAATTATGTATCTGACACTGGCAAGCGAGAACCTGGATTGAAGTGTGTGTGCTTCAACACTAGGAGTATCCGAAATAAAGTGGGTGAACTGGCAGCGTGGGTTGGTACCTGGGACTTCGATGTTGTGGCCATTACGGAGACATGGATACAGCAGGGACAGGAATTGCTGTTGCAGGTTCCGGGATTCAGATGTTTCAGTAAGAACAGAGAAGATGGTAAAAGAGGGGGAGGTGTGGCATTGTTGATCACGGACAGTATTACAGTTGTAGAAAGGATGTTTGGGGACTCATTAACTGAGGTAGTATGGGCTGAGGTTAGACACAGGGAAGGAGAAGTCACCATGCTAAGAGTTTTCTATAGGCCTCCGAATAGTCCCAGAGATGTAGAGGAAAGGATAACAAAGATGATTCTCGATTGGAGTGAGAGAGACAGAGTAGTTGTCATGGGGGACTTCGACTGTCCAAATATTGACTGGGAACACGACAGTACGAGTACTATAGATGGGTCGGTCTTTGTCCAGTGTGTGCAGGAGTGCTTCCTGACACAGTATGTAGACAGGCCTACAAGGGGAGAAGCCACTTTAGATTTAGTACTGGGTAATGAGCCCAGCCAGGTGTAAGATTTGGAAGTAGGTGAGCACTTTGGAGACAGCGATTACAATTCTGTCAGGTTTACTTTAGTGATGGAAAGGGATAGGTGTACTCAACCGAGCAGGAGTTACAGCTAGGGGAAGGGAAATTATGATGCAATTAGGAAAGATTTAGGAAGCTTAGAATGGGGAAGGAAACTGCAGGGGATGAGCACATTAAAAATATGGAGCTTATTCAAGGAAAAGCTCCTGTGTGTCCTAGATAAGTATGTATCTGTCAGGCAGGAAGGAAGATATAGAACATGTGAGTCGTGGTTTACTAAGGAAGTGGAATCCCTGGTCAAGAAGAAGAAGAAGGCTTATGTTAGGACAAAATGTGAAAACTCAGTTAGGGCACTTGAGGACTACAAGGAAGTCAGGAAAGACCTAAAAAGAGAGCTCAGAAGAGCCAGGAGGAGACATGAGAAGTTGCTGGTGGATAGGATCAGGGTTAACCCTAAGGCTTTCCGTAGGTATGAAAATGTGTTGCTGGAAAAGCGCAGCAAATCAGGCAGCATTTTTCAGCTCTGATCTCCAGCATCTGCAGTCCTCACTTTCTCCTTTCCATAGATATGTCAGGAATAAAAGAATGGTGGGAGTTAAATTAGGGCCAATCAAGGATAATAGTGGGAAGTTGTGTGTGGAGTCAGAGGAGATGGGGAAGCACTAAATAAATATTTTTCAACAGTGTTCACTATAGAAAATGAAAATGTTGGCGAGGAAGATATAGAGATACTTGCATCTAGACTAGAAGAGAATGAGGTTAACAAGGAGGAGGTATTGGAAATACTGCAGAGTGTGAAAATAGACAAGTCCCCTGGGCCGAATGGGATCTATTCTAGGATCCTCAGGGAAGCAAGGGAAGAGATTGCCGAGCCTTTAGCATTGATCTTCAAATCATCATTGTCTACAGGAACAGTGCCTGAGGACTGGAGGATAGCAAATGTGGTTCCCTTGTTCAAAAAGGGGAGTACAGACAACCCTGGTAGTTACAGACCAGTGAGTCTCAATTCAGTTGTTGGTAAAGTGTTGGAAAAGGTTATCAGAGATAGGATTTATAACCATCTAGAAAAGAATAATCTGATCAGGGACAGTCAGCACGGTTTTGTGAAGGGTAGGTCGTGCCTAAGGAATCTTATTGAGTTTTTTGACAAAGTGACCAAACAGGTAGATGAGAGTAAACTGGTTGATGTGGTGTGTATATGGATTTCAGCAAGGCATTCGATAAGGTTCCCCACAGTAGGGTATTGTACAGAATGTGGAGGAATGGGATTGTGGGAGACATAGCAGTTTGGATCAGTAATTGGCTAGCTGAAAGAAAACAGAGGGTTGTAGTTGATGAAACATGTTCATCTTGGTGTCCAGTTACTAGAGGCGTACAGCAAGGGTCAGTATTGGGTCCACTGCTGTTGGTCATTTTTATAAATGACCTGGATGAGGGCTTAGAAGGGTGGGTTAGTAAATTTGCAGACGGCACTAAGGTCGGTGGAGTAGTGGATAGTGACGAAGGATGTAATAGGTTGCAGAGAGACATAGATAGGATGCAGAGCTGGGCTGAGAGGTGGCAAATAGAGTTTAATGTGGACAAGTGTAAGGTGATTCACTTTGGCCGGAGTAATCAGAATGCAAAGTACTGGGCTAATGGTAAGATTCTTGGGAGTGCAGATGAGTAGAGAGATCTCGGTGTCCATGTACACAGATCCCTGAAAGTCGCCACCCAGATTGACAGGGTTGTTAAGGAGGCATACAGTGTTTGGCCTTCATTAATAGAGGGATTGAGTTCCAGAACCAAGAGGTTATGCTGCAGCTGTACAAAACTTGTGGTGGGAGAACATTTTGGTGATAGTGACCACAACTGCCTCACATTTACATAGCTATAGAGAAGGAGAGGATTAGGCAAAATGGGAGGATATTTAATTGGGGAAGAGGAAACTATGATGCGGTTAGACATGAGTTAGGAAGCATGGATTGGGAGAATTGTTCCATGGTAAAGGCACTATAGACAAGTGGAGACTGCTTAAGGAACTGTTGTTGCAGTTGATGAATAAATATGTCCCTCTGAGACAAGCAAGAAGTGTTAAGATAAAGGAACCTTGGATGGTGAGAGCGGTGGAGCTTCTTGTCAAAAGGAAAAAGGTAGCTTACATAAGGTGGAGGAAACTAGGGTCAAGCTCAGCTCTAGAGGATTACAGGCAAGCGAGGAAGTAGCTTAAAAATAGTCTGAGGAGAGCCAGGAGGGGATACGAGAAAGGCTTGGTAGAACAGATTAGGGAGAACACAAAGGCATTTTACACTCATATGAGGAATAAGAGAATGGTCAACGAAAGAGTAGGGCCGATCAGGGATAGCATAGGGAATTTGTGTGTGGAGTCTGAGGAGGTAGGGGAAACCCTAAATGAGTTTTTTGCTTCTGTCTTTACGAAAGTAACGAACTTTGTAGTGAATGAAACCTTTGAAGAGCAGGTGTGCATGCTGGAATGGATAGAGAGACAGGAAGCTGATGTGCTGAAAATTTTGTCAAACATAAAGATGGACAAGTCGCCAGGCACGTACCAGATTTGTCCTCGGCTGCTTTGAGAAACGAGAAATGCAATTGCTTCGCCACTTGCGAGGATCTTTGCATTCTCGCTCTCCACTGGAGTGGTACCTGAGGACTGGAGAGAGGCAAATGTAATTCCTCTCCAAGAAAGTCTCACGTCTGTCATCTGCAAGGTGTTAGAAAGGATTCTGAGGGATAGGATTTATGGCCATATGGAAGAGCATGGCTTGATTAAATGCAGTCAACACAGCTTTGTGAGGGGCAGGTCATGCCTCACAAACCTTATCGAGTTCTTTGAGGATGTGACTAGAAAAATTGATGAGGGTCAAACTATGGATGTGGAGTAAATGGACTTCAGCAAGGCATTTGATAAGGTTCCCCATGGTAGGCTCATTCAGAAGGTCAGGAGGAATGGGATTCAGGGGAACATAGCTGTCTGGATACAGAATTGGCTGGCCAACAGAAGACAGCGAGTGGTAGTAGAAGGAAAATATTCTGCCTGGAAGTCTATGGTGAGTGGTGTTCAACAGGGCTCTGTCCTTGGGCCTCTACTGTTTGTAATTTTTATTAATGACTTGGATAAGGAGACTGAAGGATGGGTCAGCAAGTTTACAGATGACACAAAGGTTGGAGATGTTGTTGACAGTATAGAGGGCTGTTGTAGGCTGCAGCGGGACATTGACAGGATGCAGAGATGGGCTGAGAAGTGGCAGATGGAGTTCAACCTGGACAAATGCGAGGTGCTGCATTTTGGAAGGTCGAATTTGAAAGCTGAGTACAGGATTAAGGATAGGATTCTTGGCAGTGTGGAGGAACAGAGGGATCTTGGGGTGCAGGTACATAGATCCCTTAAAATTGCCACCCAAGTGGACAGGGTTGTTAAGAAAGCATCTGGTGTTTTGGCTTTCATTATCAGGGGGCTTGAATTTAAGAGCCGTGAGATCTTGTTGCAGCTCTATAAAACTTTGGTTAGACCGCACTTGGACTAGTGCGTCCAGTTCTTGTCGCCCTACTATAAGAAAGATGTGGATGCTTTGGAGAGGGTTCAGAGGAGGTTTACCAGGATGCTGCCTGGACTGGAGGGATTATCTTATGAAGAGAGGTTGACTGAGCTCGGACTTTTTTCATTGGAGAAAAGGAGGAGGAGAGGGGACCTGATTGAGGTTTACAAGATAATGAGAGGCATAGATAGAGTCGATAGCCAGAGACTATTTCCCAGGGCAGAAATGATAAACACGAGGGGTCATAGTTTTAAGCTGGTTGGAGGAAAGTATAGAGCGGATGTCAGAGGTGGGTTCTTTACACAGAGAGTTGTGAGAGCATGGAATGCGTTGCCAGCAGCAGTTGTGGAAGCAAGGTCATTGGGGACATTTAAGAGACTACTGGACATGCATATGGTCACAGACATTTGAGGGTGCATTCATGAGGATCAGTGGTCAGCACAACATCGTGGGCTGAAGGGCCTGTTCTGTGCTGTACTGTTCCATGTTCTATAAAGCTCTGGTACAGCTACACTTGGAGTATTGTGTACAGTTCTGGTCACCGCATTATAAGAAGGACATGGAAGCTTTGGAAAGGGTGCAGAGGAGATTTACTGGGATGTTGCCTGGTCTGGAAGGAATGTCTTATGAGGAAAGGCTGAGGGCCTTGAGGCTGTTCTCGTTAGAGAGAAGGTTGAGAGGTGACTTAATAGAGACGTACAAGATAATCAGAGGGTTAGATAGGGTGGACAGGGAGAGCCTTTTTCCATGTATGGGGACGGCAAACATGAGGGGACACAACTTTAAAGTGAGGGGAGGTAGGTATAAAACAGGTGTCAGAAGTAGTTTCTTTACTCAGAGAGTAGTAAGGGTATGGAATGCTTTGCCTGCATCGGAAGTAGATTCTGGATTAGTGGTGCTGGAAGAGCACAGCAGTTCAGGCAGCATCCGAGGAGCAGCGAAATCGACATTTCGGGCAAAAGCCCTTCATCAGGAATAAAGGCAGTGAGCCTGAAGCGTGGAGAGATAAGGTAGAGGAGGGTGGGGGTGGGGAGAAAGTAGCATAGAGTACAATAGGTGAGTGGGGGAGGGGATGAAGGTGATAGGTCAGGGAGGAGAGGGTGGAGTGGATAGGTTGAAAAGAAGATAGGCAGGTAGGACAAGTCCGGACAAGTCATGGGGACAGTGCTGAGCTGGAAGTTTGGAACTAGGGTGAGGTGGGGGAAGGGGAAATGAGGAAACTGTTGAAGTCCACATTGATGCCCTGGGGTTGAAGTGTTCCGAGGCGGAAGATGAGGCGTTCTTCCTCCAGGCATCTGGTAGTGAGGGAGCGGCGGTGAAGGAGGCCCAGGACCTCCATGTCCTCGGCAGAGTGGGAGGGGGAGTTGAAATGTTGGGCCACGGGGTGGTGTGGTTGATTGGTGCAGGTGTCTCGGAGATGTTTCCTAAAGCGCTCTGCTAGGAGGCGCCTAGTCTCCCCAGTAGAGGAGACCGCATCGGGAGCAACGGATACAATAAATGATATTAGTGGATGTGCAGGTAAAACTTTGATGGATGTGGAAGGCTCCTTTAGGACCTGGGTACTGTGTACAGGAACATACAGTGAGCAGTAAATAGGACATGGTACTATGTACTGGAACATACAGTCAGTTGTAACTGGGACAGGGGGCTGTGTCCAGATTCATACACAGATCTGTAACTAGGACAGAATACTATGGACAGGGACAAGCACTGAGCAGAATCTAGGACAGTGTGCTGTGTACAGGTACATACAGTGAGTTGTATCTAGGACAGTGTGCTGTGTGCAGGGACATACAGTGAGTTGTAACTAGGACAGTAGGTTGTGTACAGATACATGTAATGAGCTGTACGTAGGCCAGTGTGCTGTGTTCAGGAACATGCACTGAGGTGTAACTAAGACCAGGTGCGGTGTACAGGGACAGATAGTTGGCTGTAACTAGGACAGTGTGCTGTGTAAAAGTACATTTAGTGAGGGCCAGATTTGAGTGGAGCTGGAGAAGCACAGCTGGTCACACAGCATCCGAGGAGCAGGAGAGTTGACGTTTCGGGCAAAAGCCCTTCATCAGGAGTGAGCTGTTTCAAGGGCAATGTGCTGTTTGCAGGTACATACAGTGAGCTGTAACTCGGACAGGGTGCTGTGTGCAGGTACGTACAGTGAGCTGTAACTCGGACAGGGTGCTGTGTGCAGGTACATACAGTGAGCTGTAACTCGGACAGGGTGCTGTGTGCAGGTACGTACAGTGAGCTGTAACTCGGACAGTGTGCTGTTTACTAATACACTTACTGAGCTCTGACTAGGACAGGATAATGTGTACTGGTACCAACTCTAAGCTTTACTAGCACAGGCTGGTGTTTATAGGTACATACAGTGAGCTTTAACTAGGCCAGGATTCTATGTACAGATCCATACACCAAGCTATAAATAGGACAGGGTGCTGGGTACAGGTACACACACACTGGGCTATAACTATTAAAGCTTAATGCACACAATTACATGTGCAGAAAGGTACTTAGGACAGCGTGCTGTGTCCAAGTACATACATTGACCTATAATTGTGACAGGCTGGTGTCTACATTTGTTTATAGCTGTATGTGTGACTGAATGTGTCTGCATGTATTTGTATCTGTATGTATGTGTTTGTGTCTGCATGTATGTATATCTGTGGGTTTGTGTCTGTCTGCATGTATAATATCCGGCTCCCCCTAGTGTATTATGGACCATACCGCTCCTCCCGGTGCATTATGGACCAGACCAGCTCCTCCCCGTGTATTACGGACCAGACTGGCTCCTCCCTGTGTATTACGGACCTGTCTGGCTCCCCCTCGTGTATTACGAGCCATACCAGCTCCTCCCCATGTATTACGGACCAGACTGGCTCCTCCCTGTGTATTACAGACCGGTCCAGGCCCTCCCCGTCTATTACGGAACAGACCAGTTCCCCTTGGTGTATTATGGACCAGACCTGTACCTCCCTGTGTATTATGGACCAGACCGGCTCCCCCTCGTGTATTACGGACCAGATCAGCTCCTCCCCGTGTATTACGGACCAGACCGGCTCTCCCTCGTGTTTTACGGACCAGACTGGCTCCCTGTCAAGTATTACGGACCTGACCGGCTCCCCCTCATGTATTACAGACCACACCAGCTCCCCCTCATGTATTACGAGCCATACCAGCTCCTCCCCATGTATTACGGACCAGTCCGGCTCCTCCCCATGTATTACGGAACAGACCAGTTCCCCTTCGTGTATTATAGACCAGACTGGCTCTGCCTCGTTTATTATGGACCACGCCAGTTCCCCCTCACGTATTATGGACAAGTCTGGCTCCCCCTCGTGTATTATGGACCAGACCAGCTCCTCCTCGTGTATTACGGACCAGACCGGCTCCTCCCTGTGTATTATGGACCAGACCGGCGGCCCATAGTTTATTACAGATGGGACAGGCTCCTCCTTGTGTATTACGGACCAGACCGGCTACCCTTCGTGTATTACGGACCAGACCAGGTCCTCCTCATGTATTACAGACCAGACTGGCTACCCCTTCTGTATTACAGACCAGACCGGCTCTGCCTCATGTTTTACGGACCAGACCGGCTCCCCGTCGTGTATTATGGACCAGACCGGCTCCCCCTCGTGTATTACGAGCCATACCAGCTCCTCCCTGTGTATTATGGACCAGTCCGGCTCCTCCCCGTGTATTACAGAACAGACCAGTTCCCCTTGGTGTATTATGGACCAGAGCTGTACCTCCCTCGTGTATTACAGACCAGACTGGCTCTGCCTCGTGTATTACGGACCAGACCGGCTTCCCCTCGTGTAGTACAGGCCAGACCGGCTCCCCCTCATGTATTACGGACCAGATCGGCTCCTCCCTGTGTATTACGGACCAGACCAGTTCCCCCTCGTGTATTACGTATAGACCGGCTCCCTCTCGTGTACTACAGACCAGACTGGCGCCCCCTCGTGTATTATAGACAAGACTGGCTATGCCTCGTTTATTACTGACCAGACCGGCTCATCCCATGTATTATGGACCAGACTGGCTCTGCTTTGTGTATTACTGACCACGGCAGCTCCCCTTTATGTATTATGGACAAGTCCGGCTCCCCCGCGTGTATTACAGACCAGACCGGCTCCTCCTTGTGTATTATGGACCAGACAGGCTCCTCCTCGTGTATTACAAACCAGACCGGCTCCCCCTTGTGTTTTACAGACAAGACTGGCTCCCCGCCGTGTATCACGGACCTTGTGCAGCCCCAGTGGCCTAATGGATAAGGCCCTGGCTTTTTAAGCCAGGGGTTGTGGGTTCATGTCCCATCTGGGGTGTCTGATTCTTCCTTGTGTGTCCTTAATCTGCTTTGCCAACAACTGCTTACCTGGATTCAGTTGGTGGGGTGTTCCCTTCGCCTTACGCAGCACTTTATAAGATGATTAGGGGTTTAGATAGGGTAGATACTAAGAACCTTTTACCGCTAATGGAGTCAGGTGTTACTAGGGGACATAGCTTTAAATTAAGGGGTGGTAGGTATAGGACAGATGTTAGGGGTAGATTCTTCACACAGCGGGTTGTGAGTTCATGGAATGCCCTGCCCGTATCAGTGGTGAACTCTCCTTCTTTATGGTCATTTAAGCGGGCATTGGATAGGCATTTGGAAGTTATTGGGCTAGTATAGGTTAGGTAGGATTCGGTCGGCGCAACATCGAGGGCCGAAGGGCCTGTACTGCGCTGTATCCTTCTATGTTCTATGTTCTATGTTCTAACGGTTCCTCCTCGTGTATTACGGACCAGACCGGCTCCCCCTCATGTACTATGGACCAGACCAGCTCCTCCCCATGTATTACAGACCAGACCAGCTCCCCCTTGTGTACTATGGACCAGTCCGGCTCCCCCTTCTGTATTACGAGCCATACCGGCTCCTCCCCATGTATTACGGACCAGTTCGGTTCCTCCCCGTGTATTACTGAACAGACCAGTTCCCCCTCATGTATAACGGACCAGACTGGCCCCTCCCTGTTTATTACGGACCAGACCGGCTCCCCCTCCTGTATTACGGACCAGACCAGCTCCTCCCTGTACATTATGGACCAGACCTGTATCTCCCCGTGTATTACGGACCAGACCGGCTCTGCCTCATATATCACAAACCAGACCGGTTCATCTCCATTTATTACGGACCAGTCTAGCTCCCCCTCATGTATTATGGACCAGACCGGCTACCCTTCATGTATTATGGACTAGTCCGGCTCCCCCTCGTGTATTATGGACCAGACCGGCTCCCCTTCATGTACTATGGACTAGTCCGGCTCCCCCTCATGTATTATGGACCAGACCGGCTTCCCTTCATGTACTATGGACTAGTCCGGCTCCGCCTCGTGTATTATGGACCAGTCCGGCTCCCCCTCGTGTATTACAGACCAGATAGGCTCCTCCCCGTGTATTTATTACACACTAGACCAGTTCCCCCTCATGTATTACGGAACAGACTGGCTTCCCCTTGTGTATTACAGACCAGACTGGCTCCTCCCCATGTATTACAGACCAGACCGGCTCCTCCCCGTATATCACGGACCAGACCTGTACCTTCCCGTGTATTATGGACCAGACCGGCTCTGCCTCATATATCACGGACCAGACCATTCATCCACGTGTATTACGGACCAGACCGCCTCCCCCTCGTGTATTACGGACCAGACTGGCTCCTCCCTATGTATTATGGACCAGACCTGTACCTCCCCATGTATTACGGACCAGACCAGCTCTGCCTCATATATCACGGACCAGACTGGTTCATCCCCGTGTATTACGGACCAGACCGGCTCCTCCCCGTGTATTACAGAACAGACCGGCTCCCCCTTGTATATTATGGACCAGACCTGTACCTCCCCGTGTATTATGGACCAGACTGGCTCTGCCTCATATATCACAGACCAGACCGGTCCATCCCCATTTATTATGGACCAGACTAGCTCCCCCTCATGTATTATGAACCAGACCGGCTACCCTTCATGTATTATGCTGCAAATGTGTTGCTGGTCAAAGCACAGCAGGTTAGGCAGCATCTCAGGAATAGAGAATTCGACGTTTCGAGCATAAGCCCTTCATCAGGAATAGGAGAGAGAGAGCCAAGCAGGCTAAGATAAAAGGTAGGGAGGAGGGACTAGGGGGAGGGGCGATGGAGGTGGGATAGGTGGAAGGAGGTAACGTGGCTGAAGAGCTTCATGTATTATGGACTAGTCCGGCTCCCCCTCGTGTATTATGGACCAGACCGGCTCCCCTTCATGTACTATGGACTAGTCCGGCTCCGCCTCATGTATTATGGACCAGTCCAGCTCCCCCTCGTGTATTACAGACCAGATCGGCTCCTCCCCGTGTATTTATTACACACTAGACCAGTTCCCCCTCATGTATTACGGAACAGACCGGCTTCCCCTTGTGTATTACAGACCAGACTGGCTCCTCCCCATGTATTACAGACCAGACTGGCTCCTCCCCATGTATTACAGACCAGACCGGCTCCTCCCCATATATCACGGACCAGACCTGTACCTTCCCGTGTATTATGGACCAGACCGGCTCTGCCTCATATATCATGGACCAGACCATTCATCCATGTGTATTACGGACCAGAGTGGCTCACCCATAGTGTATTACGGACCAGACTGCCTCCCCCTCGTGTATTACGGACTAGACTGGCTCCCCTTCATATATTATGGACCAGTCCGGCTCCCCTTCATGTATTATGGACCAGACCAGCTCCCCCTTGTGTATTATGGACCTGTCCGGCTCCTCCTCGTGTATTATGGACCTGTCCGGCTCCTCCTCGTGTATTATGGACCAGTCCAGCTCCCCCTCGTGTATTATGGACCAGACCAGTTCCCCCTCATGTATTATGGAACAGACCGGCTTCTCCTTGTGTATTACAGACCAGACTGGCTCCTCCCCGTGTATTACGGACCAGACCGGCTCCTCCCCGTGTATTACAGAACAGACCGGCTCCCCCTCGTATATTATGGACCAGACCTGTACCTTCCCATGTATTACGGACCAGACCGGCTCTGCCTCGTATATTACGAACCAGACCGTTCATCCACGTGTATTACGGACCAGAGTGGCTCACCCATAGTGTATTACGGACCAGACCGCCTCCCCCTCGTGTATTACGGACCAGACCGGCTCCTCCCTATGTATTATGGACCAGACCTGTACCTCCCCGTGTATTATGGACCAGACTGGCTCTGCCTCATATATCACAGACCAGACCGGTCCATCCCCATTTATTATGGACCAGACTAGCTCCCCCTCATGTATTATGAACCAGACCGGCTACCCTTCATGTATTATGCTGCAAATGTGTTGCTGGTCAAAGCACAGCAGGTTAGGCAGCATCTCAGGAATAGAGAATTCGACGTTTCGAGCATAAGCCCTTCATCAGGAATAGGAGAGAGAGAGCCAAGCAGGCTAAGATAAAAGGTAGGGAGGAGGGACTAGGGGGAGGGGCGATGGAGGTGGGATAGGTGGAAGGAGGTAACGTGGCTGAAGAGCTTCATGTATTATGGACTAGTCCGGCTCCCCCTCGTGTATTATGGACCAGACCGGCTCCCCTTCATGTACTATGGACTAGTCCGGCTCCGCCTCATGTATTATGGACCAGTCCAGCTCCCCCTCGTGTATTACAGACCAGATCGGCTCCTCCCCGTGTATTTATTACACACTAGACCAGTTCCCCCTCATGTATTACGGAACAGACCGGCTTCCCCTTGTGTATTACAGACCAGACTGGCTCCTCCCCATGTATTACAGACCAGACTGGCTCCTCCCCATGTATTACAGACCAGACCGGCTCCTCCCCATATATCACGGACCAGACCTGTACCTTCCCGTGTATTATGGACCAGACCGGCTCTGCCTCATATATCATGGACCAGACCATTCATCCATGTGTATTACGGACCAGAGTGGCTCACCCATAGTGTATTACGGACCAGACTGCCTCCCCCTCGTGTATTACGGACTAGACTGGCTCCCCTTCATATATTATGGACCAGTCCGGCTCCCCTTCATGTATTATGGACCAGACCAGCTCCCCCTCGTGTATTATGGACCTGTCCGGCTCCTCCTCGTGTATTATGGACCTGTCCGGCTCCTCCTCGTGTATTATGGACCAGTCCAGCTCCCCCTCGTGTATTATGGACCAGACCAGTTCCCCCTCATGTATTATGGAACAGACCGGCTTCTCCTTGTGTATTACAGACCAGACTGGCTCCTCCCCGTGTATTACGGACCAGACCGGCTCCTCCCCGTGTATTACAGAACAGACCGGCTCCCCCTCGTATATTATGGACCAGACCTGTACCTTCCCATGTATTACGGACCAGACCGGCTCTGCCTCGTATATTACGAACCAGACCGTTCATCCACGTGTATTACGGACCAGAGTGGCTCACCCATAGTGTATTACGGACCAGACCGCCTCCCCCTCGTGTATTACGGACCAGACCGGCTCCTCCCTATGTATTATGGACCAGACCTGTACCTCCCCGTGTATTATGGACCAGACTGGCTCTGCCTCATATATCACAGACCAGACCGGTCCATCCCCATTTATTATGGACCAGACTAGCTCCCCCTCATGTATTATGAACCAGACCGGCTACCCTTCATGTATTATGCTGCAAATGTGTTGCTGGTCAAAGCACAGCAGGTTAGGCAGCATCTCAGGAATAGAGAATTCGACGTTTCGAGCATAAGCCCTTCATCAGGAATAGGAGAGAGAGAGCCAAGCAGGCTAAGATAAAAGGTAGGGAGGAGGGACTAGGGGGAGGGGCGATGGAGGTGGGATAGGTGGAAGGAGGTAACGTGGCTGAAGAGCTTCATGTATTATGGACTAGTCCGGCTCCCCCTCGTGTATTACGGACCAGACCGGCTCCTCCCTATGTATTATGGACCAGACCTGTACCTCCCCGTGTATTACGGACCAGACCGGCTCCTCCCTATGTATTATGGACCAGACCTGTACCTCCCCGTGTATTACGGACAGACGGGCTCTGCCTCATATTATCACGGACCAGACTGGTTCATCCTCATGTATTATGGACCAGACTGGCTCCCCTTCGTGTATTATGGACTAGTCCGGCTCCCCCTCGTGTATTATGGACCTGTCCGGCTCCCCCTTGTGTATAATGGACCAGACCTGTATATAATAGGGATAACCTAACTTTTATTTTTTAAAAGGCAAGTGTGAGGGACTGTGTTCCAGACGTGATTCCATTGGTCCACCACTGAGCTCGAATCAAAAGATATTTTATTCTTATTGCACAGTTAAAATGTACCAAAAAAAAAATTTACCTAACTTTGGAAGCTTTGGAAAGGGTTCAGAGGAGATTGACAAGGAGGTTGCCTGGTGTGGCAGGGAAGTCTTGTGAGGAAAGGCTGAGGGACCTGTGGCTGTGTTTGTGAGAGAGAAGCAGGCTGAGATGTGACTTAATATCAGATAAGCAGAGGGTTAGGTAGGGTGGACAGGGAGATCCCTATTCCTCAGATGGTGATAGTTAGCACAAGGTGTCATAGCTTTAAAATAAGGGATAATAGATATAGGACAGATGACAGAGGTAGTTTCTTTCCTCTGGGAGTAGTAGGGGTGCGGAACACACTGCCTGTAACTGTGGTAGACTCACCAACTTTAACGGCATTTAAATGGTCATTGGGTGGACATATGGATGAAAATGGAATAGTGTAGGATAGAAAGGCTTCAGACTGGTTCCACAGGTTGGCACAACATCGAGGGCCGAAGGGCCTGTACTGTGCTGTAATGTTCTATGTTCTTTACTCTATGGAAACACTTTACAAAAGAATGTATTATTTAACCACTGATCATAAACTATTCCAAAACAGGCAGCATCCCATAAACAGACCATTAGCAAAGCTAATTCAACAACGCACTCTCACTTGCTCTCTCTCCAGTCTAGGAGAAAGAGAACTGAAAGAAACAAGCTGCTGTTTTGACGTTTTTAAAAGGAGTGTCTTAAGACTTCACTTTAGTAGCAAGAACTCAAGTTTTTAGATCCAACAGCAAGCAGAAACCTTCCCATCCAACTGAAAGCAAAACCAAAATCCTTCCTGGGTCTTGTGACCCTAGAACCCTTTGTCTGATTGTTAAAATAAAACAGTCAAGGAGGACTCAAAGCTCGATGATTATTTTGAAATTGTGATCCCAATGTTCTAAATTCCCTCACCAGAGTTCATTACCTCAGTATCCACCCTGTCAATCTCATTCGAAGCTCGAAGCAGTGATAGCCCCAATTTACTCAGCTTCATGTTCCTGACGACCAGTCCAGTGAGCTTTGGTTGTGTAAATAAAAATATACTCTTTTTTACACATAGAATCCCTACAGTGTGGAAACAGGCCATTTGGCTCAACAAGTCCATGCTGACCATCCACACAGGATCCCACCCAGACTCATCCTCCTCCCCTATTACTCTATATTTCCCCCTGACTAATGCCGCTAGCCTACAGATCCCTGAACACTATGGGCAACTTAGCATGGCCAATTCACCCTAACCTGCACATCTTTGGTCTGGGAGAGGAAACCCAAGCAGACACGGGGAGAATGTGCAAACTCCACACAGACAGTCGCCCGAGGCCTGGGATCGAATCCCAGGTGCTGAAAATGTGTTGCTGGAAAAGCGCAGCAGGTCAGGCAGCATCCAAGGAACAGGAAATTCGACGTTTCGGGCATAAGCCCTTCATCAGGAATGAGGAAAGTGTGTCCAGCAGGCTAAGATAAAAGGTAGGGAGGAGGGACTTGGGGGAGGGGCGATGGAGATGTGATAGGTGGAAGGAGGTCAAGGTGAGGGTGATAGGCCAGAGTGGGGTGGGGGTGGAGAGGTCAGGAAGAAGATTGCAGGTTAGGAAGGCGGTGCTGAGTTCGAGGGTTGGGACTGAGACAAGGTGGGGGGAGGGGAAATGAGGAAACTGGAGAAATCTGAGTTCATCCCTTGTGATTGGAGGGTTCCCAGGTGGAAGATGAGGCCCTCCTCCTCCAGCCGTCGTGTTGCTATGGTCTGGCGATGGAGGAGTCCAAGGACCTGCATGTCCTCGGTGGAGTGGGAGGGGGCGTTAAAGTGTTGAGCCACGGAGTGGTTGGGTTGGTTGGTCCGGGTGTCCCAGAGGGGTTCTCTGAAACATTCCGCAAGTAAGCGGCCCGTCTCCCCAATATAGAGGAGGCCACATCGGGTGCAGCGGATGCAATAGATGATGTGTGTGGAGGTGCAGGTGAATTTGTGGCAGATATGGAAGGATCCCTTGGGGCCTTGGAGGGAAGTGAGGGGGGAGGTGCACGACCTGCACGACCACAACGCCTCATGTGTCTCCGCCCCCACGCCGATCTTCGTCACCACGCCTAACCCCACCCCCACGCTGATCTCCGTCCCCACCCCGCGTCTAACCCTGCCCCCACTCCCAGCTCTAGCTCCACACCAGGTCCTAGCTCCCAGCCCTGCCTGTTTTCACGATCCCTCCAGACCTCCCCCTCTCTGAGGATGAAAGATCAGTCCTCAGCAGGGGCCTCACCTTCGTTCCCCTACGCCCTCGGATTAATGAGTTCAACACGCGGCGAGATATTGAACAATTCTTCCGCCGCCTTCGCCTCCGTGCCTACTTTCACAACCAAGACTCCCGCCCACCCTCTGACGACCCCTTCTCCCGCCTCCAACGCACCCCATCCACCTGGACACCCCGTGCTGGCCTCTTACCCGCCCTCGATCTATTTATAGCCAACTGCCGCCGCGACATTAACCGACTCAACCTGTCCACCCCTCTCACCCACTCCAACCTCTCACCCTCGGAACGTGCAGACCTCCACTCCCTCCGCTCCAATCCCAACCTCACCATCAAACCGGCAGACAAGGGAGACGCGGTAGTAGTTTGGCGCACCGACCTTTATACAGCTGAGGCCAAACGCCAGCTCGCAGACACCTCCTCTTATCGCCCCCTCGACCCCACCTCCCACCACCAAACCATCATCTCCCAGACCATCCATAACCTCATCACCTCAGGGGATCTCCCATCCACCGCCTCCAGCCTCAGTCCCACAACCCCGCACCGCCCGTTTCTACCTCCTGCCCAAAATCCACAAACCTGCCTGCCCCGGCCGACCCATTGTCTCAGCCTGCTCCTGCCCCACCGAACTCATCTCTGCGTACCTCGACACGGTTCTGTCCCCTTTAGTCCAAGAACTCCCCACCTACGTTCGGGACACCACCCACGCCCTCCATCTCCTCCATGATTTTCCCTTCCCCGGTCCCCAACGCCTTATTTTCACGATGGACATCCAGTCCCTGTACACCTCCATCCCCCATCACGAAGGACTCAAAGCCCTCCGCTTCTTCCTTTCCTGCCGCACCAACCAGTACCCTTCCACTGACACCCTCCTTCGACTGACTGAACTGGTCCTCACCCTGAACAGCTTCTCCTTCCAATCCTCCCACTTCCTCCAAACTAAAGGAGTTGCCATGGGCACCCGCATGGGCCCCAGCTGTGCCTGTCTCTTCGTAGGATATGTGGAACAGTCCATCTTCCGCAACTACACTGGCACCACCCCCCACCTTTTCCTCCGCTACATCGATGACTGTATCGGCGCTGCCTCGTGCTCCCACGAGGAGGTTGAACAGTTCATCCACTTTACCAACACCTTCCATCCCGACCTCAAATTCACCTGGACTGTCTCAGACTTCTCCCTCCCCTTCCTAGACCTTTCCATTTCTATCTCGGGCGACCGAATCAATACGGACATCTACTATAAACCGACCAACTCCCACAGCTACCTGGACTACACCTCCTCCCACCCTGCCACCTGTAAAAACACCATCCCATATTCCCAATTCCTTCGTCTCCGCCGCATCTGCTCCCAGGAGGACCAGTTCCAATACCGAACAACCCAGATGGCCTCCTCCTTGGGGAGACAGGCCGCCTACTTGCGGAACGTTTCAGGGAACACCTCTGGGATGCCCGGACCAACCAACCCAACCACCCCGTGGCTCAACACTTCAACTCCCCCTCCCACTCCACCGAGGACATGCAGGTCCTTGGACTCCTCCACCGGCAGAACATAACAACACGACGGCTGGAGGAAGAGCGCCTCATCTTCCGCCTGGGAACCCTCCAACCACAAGGGATGAACTCAGATTTCTCCAGTTTCCTCATTTCCCCTCCCCCCACCTTGTCTCAGTCCCAACCCTCAAACTCAGCACCGCCCTCCTAACCTGCAATCCTCTTCCTGACCTCTCCGCCCCCACCCCACTCCGGCCTATCACCCTCACCTTGACCTCCTTCCACCTATCACATCTCCAACGCCCCTCCCCCAAGTCCCTCCTCCCTACCTTTTATCTTAGCCTGCTGGACACACTCTCCTCATTCCTGAAGAAAGGCCTATGCCCCAAAAGGTCGAATCTCCTGATCCTTGGATGCTGCCTGACCTGCTGCGCTTTTCCAGCAACACATTTTCAGCTCTGATCTCCAGCATCTGCAGACCTCACTCTCTCATCAAATCCCAGGTGCCTTGCGCTGTGAGACAGCAGTGCTAACCACTGAGCCACCGTGCTGCCCTACACACTGTGCTGCAGTGCTGTTGTTCATTTAAGAGTCATTTCTAGAAATGAGCTCAATGTTAAACACTGATAGCCAATCTCCCCGGCACCGAGAATGAGCTATTCTTAACTCAGAGCCTCCGTTATTATGACAACGTGTATTTCCAGAAACTAAGATTCCACACAAAGAGACACATGGTCAAAGATCTGGGAGTCAAGGTCAGATACTGAACGGATGAAAAACAGAAAACAGAGGCTAACTTGTCAGGTTGGAAGAACATGGGAAATGGCTCTGTATGTGACACTGGGCCCATTGTATCTCACGAGTTTGGTGTCGCAGTGTCCAAAACTGGTATATGAGACATAACCCCAGGCGACCACAGGATCCGAACTGGAGGAAAACCGGGATCTCAGTGGACTGTCGCAGTTACAGGCACGGAGGAGGCAGGGGAGAGACAGGGATACAGGGAGGAGAATCTTTAAATGGTGAAATCGAACTCTGGCCAATCCAGCCACCATGTGGGGAGGGGACTGAGGAATGGTGCAAGTCAGGACACGGGGAGCTGAGGATCTGGGATCAGCCCTTATCCATCCCCGGGATTCTGTGGTGTTTATGGATCCTGTCACCAGGAGGACAGCCTGTAAACCGGAAATGTAGGGAGTGAAGGACACTCCAGAGGGAACAGTGTGGCAGCAGGAAACAGTCTCAGTGCGTCAAAGCAGACTACCGTAAACCGGAGTTATCTGTGAAAGGGGCACTCTTTCCCACTATAATTTTTAAATGAACAGATCACTGTGGTATGTATTGCACTGGCCAGGTGGAGCGGCAGATTAGTTACTGGAGGCTTTATTGCTTCAAAGACCACCCTGTCATAAGGTCCAGGCAACCCATGACCTTGAGTGACCCAACTTGGCACCAACTACCCACAGCCTGAAGCAGCCAACCCGGAAAACTGGAAACACGGAATCACCCCAAATTAGGCAAGATCCACTTCCTGAGGGCACAGGGTGGGTACTGTATACACACCGCCCCCCCCCCCCCCAACACACACACACACACCGCCCCCCCCCAACACACACACACACACCGCCCCCCCCAACACACACACACACACCGCCCCCCCCAACACACACACACACACCGCCCCCCCCAACACACACACACACACCGCCCCCCCAACACACACACACACACCGCCCCCCCAACACACACACACACACACCGCCCCCCCCAACGCACACACACACACCGCCCCCCCCAACACACACACACACACCGCCCCCCCCCAACACACACACACACACCGCCCCCCCCCCCAGCACACACACACACACCGCCCCCCCCACACACACACACACACACCGCCCCCCCAACACACACACACACACCGCCCCCCCCAACACACACACACACACCGCCCCCCCAACACACACACACACACCGCCCCCCCAACACACACACACACACGCCCCCCCCAACACACACACACACACCGCCCCCCCCCCCAACACACACACACACCGCCCCCCCCAACACACACACACACACCGCCCCCCCAACACACACACACACACCGCCCCCCCAACACACACACACACACGCCCCCCCCCCACACACACACACACACCGCCCCCCCCAACACACACACACACACCGCCCCCCCCCAACACACACACACACACCGCCCCCCCCAACACACACACACACACCGCCCCCCCCAGCACACACACACACACCGCCCCCCCCAACACACACACACACACCGCCCCCCCAACACACACACACACACCGCCCCCCCCCAACACACACACACACACCGCCCCCCCAACACACACACACACACCGCCCCCCCAACACACACACACACACCGCCCCCCCAACACACACACACACACACCGCCCCCCCAACACACACACACACACCGCCCCCCCCAACACACACACACACACCGCCCCCCCCAACACACACACACACACCGCCCCCCCAACACACACACACACACCGCCCCCCCCAACACACACACACACACCGCCCCCCCAACACACACACACACACACCGCCCCCCCCAACACACACACACACACCGCCCCCAACACACACACACACACCGCCCCCCCAACACACACACACACACCGCCCCCCCAACACACACACACACACACTGCCCCCCCCAACACACACACACACCGCCCCCCCCAAACACACACACACACACCGCCCCCCCCAACACACACACACACACCGCCCCCCCAACACACACACACACACACCGCCCCCCCAACACACACACACACACACCGCCCCCCCAACACACACACACACACCGCCCCCCCAACACACACACACACACCACCCCCCCAACACACACAAACACACACACCGCCCCCCCCAACACACACACACACACCGCCCCCCCCAACACACACACACACACCGCCCCCCCAACACACACACACACACACACCGCCCCCCCAACACACACACACACACACACCGCCCCCCCAACACACACACACACACCGCCCCCCCCAACACACACACACACACACCGCCCCCCCCCAACACACACACACACACCGCCCCCCCCAACACACACACACACCCCGACACACAGACACACACCCTGACACACACACACACACACACCCGACACACACACACACACACCTGACACACACCCGACACACACACGCACCCCGACACACACACACCCCCCGACACACACGCACCCCCGACACACACCCCTCCGACACACACCGCGACACACACACACCCACGCTGACACACACACACACCCGACATACACACACACACCCCGACACACAGACACACACCCTGACACACACACACACACACACCCGACACACACACGCAACCCGACACACACGCACCCCCGACACACACACCCCCCCCGACACACACCCACACACCCGACACACACCCGACACACACCCCGACACACACACACCCTGACACACACACACACACCCTGACACACACGCACACCCGACACACATCCCCCCGACACACACACACACACCCCCGACACACACACACCCCGACACACACACCCCGACACACAGTCACACACCCGACACACACACACACCCGACACACATACACACACACCCGACACACACACACACACCCGACACACACACACACCCGACACACATACACACACACCCGACACACACACACACACCTGACAGACACCCCCCGACACACACACACACACACACACCCGACACACACACACACCCCGACACACACCCCTCCGACACACACACACACCCTGACACACACCCCTCCCACACACACCGCGACACACACACACCCACGCTGACACACACACACACCCGACACACACACACACACACCCCGACACACAGACACACACCCTGACACACACACACACACACCCGACACACACACACACACACACCTGACACACACCCGACACACACACGCACCCCGACACACACACACACCCCGACACACACGCACCCCCGACACACACCCCTCCGACACACACCGCGACACACACACACCCACGCTGACACACACACACACCCGACATACACACACACACCCCGACACACACACACACCCTGACACACACACACACACACACACGCAACCCGACACACACGCACCCCCGACACACACCCACACCCCCGACACACACCCACACACCCGACACACACCCGACACACACCCCGACACACACACACCCACCCCGACACACACACACACACCCTGACACACACACACACCCGACACACATCCCCCCGACACACACACACACACCCCCGACACACACACACCCCGACATACACACACACCCCCGACACACGGGGCGGCACGGTGGCACAGTGGTTAGCACTGCTGCCTCACAGCGCCTGTAGACCCGGGTTCAATTCCCGACTCAGGCTACTGACTGTGTGGAGTTTGCACGTTCTCCCCGTGTCTGCGTGGGTTTCCTCCGGGTGCTCCGGTTTCCTCCTACAGTTACAAAGATGTGCGGGTCAGGTGAATTGGCCAAGCTAAATTGCCCGTAGTGTTAGGTAAGGGGTAATGTAGGGGTATGGGTGGGTTTCGCTTCGGCGGGTCGGTGTGGACTTGTTGGGCCGAAGGGCCTGTTTCCACACTGTAAGTCTAATCTAATCTAATTAACACACACACATACACACACCCGAGACACACACACCCCGACACACACACTCTGACACACACACACACACACACACACCCCCGACACACACACACCCCCGACACACACACACCCGACACACACACAAGACACACACACACCCCGACAAACACACACCCCGACACACACACACTCGACACACACCCAACACACACACACCCCATCACACACACACCAGACACACACACACCCCGACAAACACTCACACCGACACACATACACACACCCGACAAACACACAACACCCCGACACACACACACCCACGACACACACCCCGCGACACACACCCCCCGACACACACACCCTGACACACACCCACCCCGACACACACACACACCCACCCCGACACACACACACCCCGACACACACACACACACACCCCGACACACACACACACACACACACACCCCGACACACACACACACCCCGACACATGCTCACCCCGACACACACACACACACACACACATACACACACACACACACACTTCACACACATACCCCAATACACACACACACCCTGACACACACATACCCCGACATACACACACACCCGACACACACACACCCCGACACACACACACACTCACCCCGATACACGCTCACCCCGACACACACACACACACCCCGACACACACACACACACACACACACACCCCGATACACACACACATACCCTGACACACACATACCCCGACATACACACACACCCTCACAAACACACACACACCCCGACACACACACAAAATACCCCGACACACACACACACACACACCCCCGACACACACACACCCGACACACACACACACCTCGACACACACACACCCACCCCGACACACACGCACCCACCCCGACACACACACACACACACACCCGACACACACACACCCCCGACACACACACACACCCTGACACACACACAACACCCCGACACACACACACACCCCCGACACACACACACACCCTGACACACACCCACCCGACACACACAGACACACAGACACACACCCCCGACACACACACCCCGACACACACACACCCACGACACACACACACCCACGACACACACACACCCACGACACACACCCCCCGACACACACACACCCCGACACACACACACCCACCCCGACACACACACACACAGACACACACCCGACTCACACCCCTCCCGACACATACACACACGCACCCCGACACGCACACACGCACCCCGACACACAGTCACACACCCGACACACATACACACACACCCGACACACACACAACACCCCGACACACACACACCCACGACACACACCCCCCGACACACACACCCCCCGACACACACCCACCCCGACACACACACACACAGACACACACCCGACACACACACCCCGACACACACACTCTGACACACACACACCCCCGACACACACACATACATCCGACACACACACACCCCCGACACACACACACACCCGACACACACACACACCCGACACACACACACCCGACACACACACACCACAACACACACACAAGACACACACACACACACCCCGACAAACACACCCCCCGACACACACACACACCCGACACACACCCAACACACACACACCCCATCACACACACACCAGACACACACACACCCCGACAAACACTCACACCGACACACATACACACACCCGACACACACACAACACCCCGACACACACACACAGCCACGACACACACCCCGCGACACACACCCCCCGACACACACACACCCCGACACACACCCACCCCGACACACACACACACCCACCCCGACACACACACACACACACACCCCGACAAACACACACACCCCGACACACACACACACCCCGACACACGCTCACCCCGACACACATACACACACCCGACACACACAACACCCTGACACACACACAGCCACGACACACACCCCGCGACACACACCCCCCGACACACACACACCCCGACACACACCCACCCCGACACACACCCACACCCAACCCGACACACACACACACACACCCCGACACACACACACACCCCGACACACGCTCACCCCGACACACACACACACACACACACCCTTCACACACATACCCCGATACACACACACACCCTGACACACACATACCCCGACATACACACACACACCCGACACACACACACCCCGACACACACACACACTCACCCCGATACACGCTCACCCCGACACACACACACACACCCCGACACACACACACACCCCGGCACACACCCACCCCAACACACACACACACACACACACACCCCGATACACACACACACCCTCACAAACACACACACACCCCGACACACACACAAAATACCCCGACACACACACACCCTGACACACACACCCCCGACACACACACACACCCCGACACACACACACCCACCCCGACACACACGCACCCACCCCGACACACACACACACACCTGACACACACACACCCACCCCGACACACACGCACCCACCCCGACACACACGCACCCACCCCGACACACACACACACACCTGACACACACACACCCCCGACACACACACACACCCTGACACACACACAACACCCCGACACACACACACCCCCGACACACACACACACCCTGACACACACACACCCACCCCGACACACACAGACACACAAACACACACCCCCGACACACACACACACCCCGACACACACACACCCACGACACACACCCCCCGACACACACACACCCACCCCGACACACACACACACACCCGGACACGCACACACACACCCCGACATACAGTCACACACCCGACACACACACACACACACACACTCGACACACATACACACACACCCGACACACACACAACACCCCGACACACACACCCACGACACACACCCCCGACACACACACCCCGACACACACACACCCCGACACACACCCACCCCGACACACACACACACAGACACACACCCGACACACACCCCTCCCGACACACACACACACACCCCGACACGCGCACACACACACCCCGACACACAGTCACACACCCGACACACAGACACACACCCGACACACACACACACAAACACAAACACCTGACAGACACCCCCCCGACACACACACACACCCCGACACACACACACACACCCCCGACACACACACACACACCCGACACACACACACACCCCGACACACACCCCCTCGACACACACACCGCGACACACACACACACACCCCGACACACACACACACACCCGACACACACACACACCCCGACACACACACACCCACCCCGACACACACACACACACCCCCGACACACACACACCCTGACACACACACACCCTACACACACACACACACCCACCCCGACACACACAGCCACCCCGACACACACACAGCCACCCCGACACACACACACACACACCCGACACACATACACACACCCCGACACACAGACACACACCCTGACACACAGACACACACCCTGACACACACACACACCCGACACACACACACCCAACACACACGCACCCCGACACACACACACACACCCAACACACACACACCCTGACACACACACACACCCCGACACACACACCCCCCCGACACACACACACACACCCGACACACACCCACACACCCGGCACACACACCCCCGACACACACACACACACACACCCGACACACACCCGACACACACCCCGACACACACACACACACCCCGACACACACACACACACACCCGACACACACACACACACCCCCGACACACACACACACACACCCCCGACACACACACACCCTCAACACACACACACACCCCACACACACACACCCGACACACATACACCCCCTGACACACACACACACCCCCGACACACACACACACACACCCTCGACACACACACCCCGACACACACACACACACACACCCCGACACACACACACACCCCCGACACACACATACATACACACACCCGAGACACACACACCCCGACACACACACTCTGACACACACACACAAGACACACACCCAACACACACACACACCCCCGACACACACACACACACCTGAAACACACACACACCCCGACACACACACCCGACACACACCCAACACACACACACACCCCGACAAACACTCACACCGACACACATACACACCCCGACACACACACACACACACCTGACACACCCCCCCGACACACACACACCCCCTGACACACACACACACACCCGACACACACACACACACCCCGACACACACACACACACCCTCGACACACACACCCCGACACACACACACACCCGACACAAACACACACACACACCCCGACACACACACACACCCCCGACACACACACACATACACACACCCGAGACACACACACCCCGACACACACACTCTGACAGACACACACACACCCCCTGACACACACACACACACCCGACACACACACACACACACACCCCGACACACACACACACACCCTCGACACACACACACATACACACACCCGAGACACACACACCCCGACACACACACTCTGACACACACACACACACCCCCGACACACACACACACACACCTGAAACACACACACATCCGACACACACACACCCGACAAAAACACACCCGACACACACACACACCCAACACACACCCAAGACACACACCCAACACACACACACACCCCGACAAACACTCACACCGACACACATACACACCCCGACACACACACACACACACACACCCGACACACACACACACCCCGACACACAGACACACACCCTGACACACACACACACACCCGACACACACACACCCGACACACGCGCACCCCGACACACACACCCCGACACACACACACACCCGACACACACACACACACCCCCGACACACACACACATGCACACACCCGAGACACACACACCCCGACACACACACCCTGACACACACACACCCGACACACATCCCCCCGACACACACCCACCCCCTGACACACACACACACACACACCCCGACACACACACACACACACACACCCTCGACACACACACCCCGACACACACACACACCCGACACACACACACACCCCCCGACACACACACACACACCCCCGACACACACACACATGCACACACTCTGACACACACACACACACCCGACACACACACACACACACCCCGACACACACACACACCCCCGACACACACACACACCCCCGACACACACACACATACACACACCCGAGACACACACACCCCGACACACACACCCCGACACACACACTGTGACACACACACACCTGAAACACACACACATCCGACACACACACACCCGACACACACACACACCCTGACACACACCCCTCCGACACACACACCGCGACACACACACAGCCACCCCGACACACACACCCACGCTGACACACACACACACATCCGACACACACACACACACCCTGACACACAGACACACACCCTGACACACACACACACCCGACACACACGCACCCCGACACACACACACACACCCAACACACACACACCCTGACACACACACACACCCCGACACACACACACACCCCCGACGCACACACACACCCCGATACACACACACACACCCCGACACACACACCCTGAAACACACACACACCCAACACACATCCCCCCGACACACACACACAACCGACACACATCCCCCGACACACACACACCCGACATACACACAAGACACACACCCAACACACACACACACCCCGACAAACACTCACACCGACACACATACACACCCCGACACACACACACACACACACACACCCGACACACACACACACCACACCCGACACACACACACCCCGACACACAGACACACACCCTGACACACACACACACACACCCGACACACACACACCCGACACACACGCACCCCGACACACACACACACACACTCGACACACACACCCCGACACACACACACACACACCCGACACACACACACACACCCCGACACACACACACACACCCCCGACACACACACACACACATGCACACACCCGAGACACACACACCCCGACACACACACCCTGACACACACACACACCCGACACACATCCCCCCGACACACACACACCCCCTGACACACACACACCCCTGACACACACACACACACACACACACACACCCCGACACACACACACACACACACCCTCGACACACACACCCCGACACACACACACACCCGACACACACACACACACACACCCCCGACACACACACACATGCACACACCCGAGACACACACACCCCGACACACACACTCTGACACACACACACACACCCGACACACACACACACACCCCGACACACACACACACACACCCCCGACACACACACATACACACACCCGAGACACACACACCCCGACACACACACTCTGACACACACACACCTGAAACACACACACATCCGACACACACACACCCGACACACACACACACCCTGACACACACCCCTCCGACACACACACCGCGACACACACACAGCCACCCGACACACACACACCCACGCTGACACACACACACACACACCCGACACACACACACACACCCCGACACACAGACACACACCCTGACACACAGAC
Source organism: Hemiscyllium ocellatum (assembly GCF_020745735.1). Taxonomy (NCBI): domain Eukaryota; kingdom Metazoa; phylum Chordata; class Chondrichthyes; order Orectolobiformes; family Hemiscylliidae; genus Hemiscyllium; species Hemiscyllium ocellatum. The sequence goes on from NC_083431.1 coordinate 50,677,417, forward strand.
ACACACCCTGACACACACACACACCCGACACACACGCACCACGACACACACACACACCCAACACACACACACCCTGACACACACACACACCCCGACACACACACACCCCCGACACACACACACACACCCCGACACACACACCCTGACACACACACATACCCGACACACATCCCCCCGACACACACACACACCCGACACACATACCCCCGACACACACACACCCC
>NC_083431.1:50680237-50685237 GCF_020745735.1 Hemiscyllium ocellatum
ACTCACACCCACACACACTCACACCCACACTCACACACACACTCACACCCACACACACTCACACACACACATTCACACACACACTCACACACCAACACTCACACACACAGTCACACACACACTAACGCACACACACAAACACATACACACACACACTCTCACACATACACACTCACATACATACACTCACACAAACACATACACACTCACACACACACTCTCTCATACACACACACTCACACACACATACTCACACACACACACACGCTCACACACACACTCACACACACACACACACTCACACACACACACTCACACAAACACATTCACACTCACACACACACTTACACACACTCACACTCACGCACACACGCACACATGCAATCACACACACACACACACACTCACACACACGCACCCACACACTCACACGCAGACTCACACACACACTCAAACACACACACACACACTCACACTCACACACACACACGCACATTTACACACACACACACTCACACACACTCACACACACAAACTCACACACACTCACACACACACTCACACACACACTCACACACACACACGCACATTTACACACACACACTCACACACACTCATGAACTCGCACACACACTCACACACACTCACATGCACTCACACACACACCCACACACCCACACACATACACTCACACAAACACAGACACACTCACACACACACTCTCTCATACACACACTTATGCGCACACACACTCACACACTCACACACACGCTCACACACACACTCACACACACACACACACTCACACTCACACACACACACTCACACAAACACATTCGCACTCACACACACACTTACACACACTCACACTCACGCACACACGCACACATGCAATCACACACACACACACACGCACCCACACACTCACACGCAGACTCACACACACACACTCACACACACAAACTCACACGCACACTCACGCACACACACACACAAACTCACACAGACTCACACACTCACACACACAAACTCACACAGACACACACACACTCACACACACACAAACACATTCACACTCACACACACACTTACACACACTCACACTCATGCACACACGCACACATGCAATCACACACACACACCACACTCACACACACGCACCCACACACTCACACGCAGACTCACATACACACTCAAACACACACACACACAAATTCACACACACACACACACTCACACTCACACACACACACTCTCACACACACACTCACACACACAAACTCACACACACACATTCACACGCACACTCACGCACACACTCACACACAAACTCACACAGACTCACACACTCACTCACACACACAAACTCACACAGACACACACACACTCACACACACACTCACACACTCACGCACACACACATACACTCAAACACACACACCCACACTCACACACACTCACTCACACACACTCACAAACACAAACTCACTCACACACACACTCACAAACACGCATACTCACACAGACACACTCACTCACACACACAGACACATTCACTCACACACATTCTCACAAACACTCACACACACTCATACTCACACACACACAGATGCACACGCACTCACTCACACAGACACACTCACACAGACACACTCTCAAACACACACACTCATGCGCACACACACTCACACGCACACTCCCCCACACACAATCACACACGCTCACACACCAACACTCAAACACACACTCACACACACACACACTCATGCACACGCACACACACACTCACACACACACACAAACACATACACACACTCTCTCTCACACACACACTCACACTCACACACACACCCATTCACACACGCACACACACACTCACACACACACTCAGACACACTCACACACACAGTCACACACACGCACTCACACAAACACACACACACACTCACTCACACACTCACACACACACACACTCACACCCACACACACTCACACCCACACTCACAAACACACACACACACACTCACACACACATTTACACACACACTCACACACACACACACACTCACACACACTCATGCACTCACACATACACTCACAACACACTCACACACTCACACCCACACACACTCACACCCAGACTCACACACACACACTCACACCCACACGCACTCGCACACACACACACACACTCACACACACACTCAAACACACACACACACACAAATTCACACACACACACTCACACACACTCATGCACTCGCACACACACTCACAACACACTCACACACTCACACCCACACACACTCACACCCACACTCACACACACACACTCACACACTCACACCCACACACACTCACACACACACGCACATTTACACACACACACACACTCACACACACTCATGCACTCGCACACACACTCACACACACTCACACACACACTCAGACACACGCACCCACACACTCACACGCAGACTCACATACACACTCAAACACACGCGCACACAAATTCACACACACACACACACACTCACACACACACACACACACTCTCACACACACACTCACACACACAAACTCACACACACACATTCACACACACACTCACGCACACACTCACACACACAAACTCGCACAGACTCACACACTCACACACACACAAACTCACACAGACTCACACACACTCACACACACACACTCACACACTCACGCACTCACACACATTCACGCACACAAACACACACTCACACACACAAACAAACTCACACACACGCACTTACACACACTCACGCACACACACGCACACACACACACCCACACACACACAGACACATTCACTCACACACATTCACACAAACACTCACACACACACATACTCACACACACACACAGATGCACACGCACTCACACGCTCACTCTCTCACACACACTCACACACTCGCACACACACACTCACTCACACAGACACACTCACACAGACACACTCTCAAACACACACACTCATGCGCACACACACTCACACGCACACTCCCCCACACACAATCACACACGCTCACACACCAACACTCACACACACACTCACACACACAAACTCACACACACACACACACACTCACGCACACGCACACACACACTCACACACACACACAAACACATACACACACTCTCTCTCACACACACACACTCACACACACACCCATTCACATACGCACACACACACTCACACACACACTCAGACACACTCACACACACTCAGTCACACACACGCACTCACACAAACACACACACACACAGTCACTCACACACTCACACACACACACTCACACACTCACACCCACACACACTCACACCCACACTCACACACACACTCACACCCACACACACTCACACACACACATTCACACACACACTCACACACCAACACTCACACACACAGTCACACACACACTAACGCACACACACAAACACATACACACACACTCTCACACATACACACACACTCACACACACTCACACACCCACACACTCACACACATACACTCACACAAACACATACACTCTCTCATACACACACTTATGCGCACACACACTCACACACACACACTCACACACTCACACACACACTCACACACACACTCACACACACACACTCACACTCACACACACACACTCACACAAACACATTCGCACTCACACACACACTTACACACACTCACACTCACGCACACACGCACACATGCAATCACACACACACACACACACTCACACACACGCACCCACACACTCACACGCAGACTCACACACACACTCTCACACACACAAACTCACACACACACACTCACACACACACTCACACACACACTCACACACACACACACTCACACACACTCACACTCACGCACACACGCTCACATGCAATCACACACACACTCACACACACACACACTCACACGCAGAATCACACACACACTCAAACACACACACACACAAATTCACACACACACACACTCACACTCTCACACACACTCTCACACACTCACTCACACGCACAAACTCACACACACACATTCACACACACACTCACGCACACACTCACACACACACTCACACACACACACTCACACTCACACACACACACTCACACAAACACATTCACACTCACACACACACTTACACACACTCACACTCACGCACACACGCACACATGCAATCACACACGCACCCACACACTCACACGCAGACTCACACATACACTCAAACACACACACACACTCACACTCACACACACACTCTCACACACACACTCACACACACAAACTCACACACACACATTCACACACACACTCACGCACACACTCACACACACAAACTCGCATACACTCACACACACACAAACTCACACAGACTCACACACACTCACACACACACACACACACTCACGCACTCACACACATTCACGCACACACTCACACACACAAACAAACTCACACACACGCACTTACACACACTCACGCACACACACACACACCCACACACACACAGACACATTCACTCACACACATTCACACAAACACTCACACACACACATACTCACACACACACACAGATGCACACGCACTCACACGCTCACTCTCTCACACGCACTCACACACTCGCACACACACACTCACTCACACAGACACACTCACACAGACACACTCTCAAACACACACACTCATGCGCACACACACTCACATGCACACTCCCCCACACACAATCACACACGCTCACACACCAACACTCACACACACACTCACACACACAAACTCACACACACACACTCATGCACACGCACACACACACTCACACACACACACAAACACATACACACACTCTCTCTCACACACACACTCACACTCACACTCACACACACACCCATTCACATACGCACACACACACTCACACACACACTCAGACACACTCACACACACTCAGTCACACACACGCACTCACACAAA